>NW_027613904.1:0-110000 GCF_965212315.1 Lampetra planeri
TTTGGTGGGGGGGAGTGGGGGGGGGGTTGGTGGGGGGAGTGGGGGGTTGTTTGGTGGGTGGGGAGTGGGGGGGGGGGGTTTGGTGGGGGGGGGAGTGGGTGGGGGTTTGGTGGGGGGGAGTGGGGGGGGGGTTTGGTGGGGGGGAGTGTGGGGGGGGGTTTGGTGGGGGGGAGTGGGGGGGGGTTTGGTGGGGGGAGTGGGGGGGGGTTTGGTGGGGGGGAGTGGGGGGGGTTTGGTGGGGGGAGTGGGGGGGTGGTTTGGTGGGGGGAGTGGTGGGGGGGGTTTGGTGGGGGGAGTGGGGGGGGGTTTGGTGGGGGGAGTGGGGGGGGGGTTTGGTGGGGGGAGTGTGGGGGGGTGTTTGGTGGGGGGAGTGGGGGGGGGGGTTTGGTGGGGGGAGTGGGGGGGGGTTTGGTGGGGGGGAGTGGGGGGGGGGTTTGGTGGGGGGAGTGGGGGGGGGGGTTTGGTGGGGGGAGTGTGGGGGGGGGTTTGGTGGGGGGAGTGGGGGGGTGTTTGGATGGGGGGGGGGTTGGTGGGGGGAGTGGGGGGTGTTTGGTGGGGGGAGTGGGGGGGGGGGGTTTGGTGGGGGGGAGTGTGGGGGGGGGTTTGGTGGGGGGATGTGGGGGTGTTTGGTGGGGGGAGTGGGGGGGGGGTTGGTGGGGGGAGTGGGGGGGTGTTTGGTGGGGGGAGTGGGGGGGGGGTTTGGTGGGGGGAGTGGGGGGGTGTTTGGTGGGGGGAGTGGGGGGTTTGGTGGGGGGAGTGTGGGGGGTGTTTGGTGGGGGGAGTGGGGGGGGGGTTTGGTGGGGGGAGTGGGGGGGGTTTGGTTGGGGGAGTGGGGGGGGGGTTTGGTGGGGGGTGTGGGGGTGTTTGGTGGGGGGAGTGGGGGGGGGGTTGGTGGGGGGAGTGTGGGGGGGATTGGTGGGGGGGGGGGGGTTGGTGGGGGGAGTGGGGGGTGTTTGGTGGGGGGAGTGGGGGGCGGGTTGGTGAGGGGAGTGGGGGGGTGTTTGGTGGGGGGGAGTGGGGGGGGGGTTTGGTGGGGGGAGTGGGGGGGGGGTTTGGTGGGGGGAGTGTGGGGGGGGTTTGGTGGGGGGAGTGGGGGTGTTTGGTGGGGGGAGTGGGGGGGGGGTTGGTGGGGGGAGTGGGGGGTGTTTGGTGGGGGGAGTGGGGGGGGGGGGGTTTGGTGGGGGGAGTGTGGGGGGGGTTTGGGTGGGGGGAGTGTGGGGGGGGTTTGGTGGGGGGAGTGGGGGGGGGGTTGGTGGGGGGGAGTGGGGGGGGGTTGGTGGGGGGAGTGGGGGTGTTTGGTGGGGGGAGTGGGGGGGGGTGGTGGGGGAGTGGGGGGAGTGGGGGGGGTGTTGGTGGGGGGAGTGGGGGGGGGGGGGGGTGGGGGGAGTGGGGGGGGGTGTTTGGTGGGGGGAGTGTGGGGGTTTGGTGGGGGGAGTGGGGGGAGTGGGGGGGGTTGGTGGGGGGAGTGGGGGGAGTGGGGGGGGGTGTTTGGTGGGGGGAGTGGGGGGGGGTTTGGTGGGGGGAGTGTGGGGGTTTGGTGGGGGGAGTGGGGGGAGTGGGGGGGGTTGGTGGGGGGAGTGGGGGGGTGTTTGGTGGGGGGAGTGGGGGGGTGTTTGGTGGGGGGAGTGTGGGGGTTTGGTGGGGGGAGTGGGGGGGAGTGGGGGGGGTTGGTGGGGGGAGTGGGGGGGGGTGTTTGGTGGGGGGGAGTGGGGGGGGGGTTGGTGGGGGGAGTGTGGGGGTTTGGTGGGGGGAGTGGGGGGGGGTTTGGTGGGGGGAGTGGGGGGGGGTTGGTGGGGGGAGTGGGGGGGGTTGGTGGGGGGAGTGGGGGGGGGGGTGTTTGGTGGGGGGGGGAGTGGGGGGGGGTTTGGTGGGGGGGAGTGAGACGATCGATGACGCCGTTTGCTCAGCAGACGCCGGCGCGAGACACCCAATTTACACCTCCACGGTGAAGCCGACCCCCACACAGCCACACACACACACAGCCACACACACAGCACCCACACACACACACAGCCACACACACACACAGCCACACAGCCACACACAGCCACACGCACACACAGCCACACACACAGCCACACACACAGCCACACACAGCCACACGCACACACAGCCACACACACACACAGCACCCACACACACACAGCCACACACACACAGCCACACACACAGCCACACACACACACAGCCACACACACACAGCCACACACACAGCCACACGCACACACAGCCACACACACACACACAGCACCCACACACACACAGCCACACACACAGCCACACGCCACCCACACATCCACCCCCGCCTTCACCCACACGCCACCCACCCACACACCACTCACACACACGCCACCCACACACCACCCCCCGTCATCCACGAAACGTGGCGGTAGCGAGGGAGCAGTGACAATGAGTGGAGCAGTGATGTTAGTGGGGCGGTGATGTTAGTGGGGGTGGTGATGTTAGTGGTGATGTTAGTGGTGATGTTAGTGGGGTGGTGATGTTAGTGGAGCGGTGATGTTAGTGGTGATGTTAGTGGGGTGGTGATGTTAGTGGTGATGTTAGTGGGGTGGTGATGTTAGTGGGGCGGTGATGTTAGTGGGGTGGTGATGTTATGCGAGTCTATGGGGGTCTCTATGTGAGTCTATGGGTCTCTTTGTGAGTCTATGGGTCACTTTGTGAGTTTGTGGATCTCTATGTGAGTCTATGGGTCTCTGTGTGAGTTTGTGGATCTCTATGTGAGTCTATGGGTCGCTTTGTGAGTCTGTGGGTCTCTATATGAGTCTATGGGTCTCTATTTGAGTCTATGGGTCTCTATGCGAGTCTATGGGTCGCTTTGTGAGTTTGTGGATCTCTATGTGAGTCTATGGGTCGCTTTGTGAGTCTGTGGATCTCTATGTGAGTCTATGGGTCGCTTTGTGAGTTTGTGGATCTCTACGTGAATCTATGGGTTTCTCTGTGAGTCTGTGGATCTCTGTGAGTCTATGGGTCGCTTTGTGAGTTTGTGGATCTCTATGTGAGTCTATGGGTCGCTTTGTGAGTCTGTGGGTCTCTATGTGAGTCTATGGGTCGCTTTGTGAGTCTGTGGATCTCTATGTGAGTCTATGGGTCATTTTGTGAGTTTGTGGATCTCTATGTGAGTCTATGGGTCATTTTGTGAGTTTGTGGATCTCTATGTGAGTCTATGGGTCGCTTTGTGAGTTTGCGGATCTCTATGTGAGTCTATGGGTCGCTTTGTGAGTTTGCGGATCTCTATGTGAGTCTATGGGTCGCTTTGTGAGTTTGCGGATCTCTATGTGAGTCTATGGGTCGCTTTGTGAGTTTGCGGATCTCTATGTGAGTCTATGGGTCGCTTTGTGAGTTTGCGGATCTCTATGTGAGTCTATGGGTCGCTTTGTGAGTTTGCGGATCTCTATGTGAGTCTATGGGTCGCTTTGTGAGTTTGCGGATCTCTATGTGAGTCTATGGGTCATTTTGTGAGTTTGTGGATCTCTATGTGAGTCTATGGGTCGCTTTGTGAGTTTGCGGATCTCTATGTGAGTCTATGGGTCATTTTGTGAGTTTGTGGATCTCTGTGTGAGTCTATGGGTCGCTTTGTGGATCTCTATGTGAGTCTATGGGTCGCTTTGTGAGTCTGTGGCTCTCTACGTTACACAACCCGGTTTAATCACAGGCGCCTGACATCTGGAATTTGAGCCCTGGCTGTCAGCGGCCTCCTCTATCTATTAAAGGGATGAGCACACTCACACCTACACTCACACCCACACACACTAAAAGATTGGCTATCGTACATGATAGCTCAATGAAGTGGTGGCTGTATCATCACCACGTGGAACTGTACACCAGCCGCTTACTCCAAGCGCACGTTTCAATCTCAATGTGGAGGGGGGAAATCCAGAGGACCCGGAGAAGAAACCACGCCACCACGGGGAGAGAGAGAGACACGCACTCGCAAACTCCAAATATACAGTAGGTGTTAGGATCGAAGCCACAACCGACCTCCTGTATACCAGGTGAGGTAGTTAACATCTCCTAGCCACCCTGATGATGATGAGAGAGAGAGACGCAGACTCCAAATATACAGCAGGCATCGTCAGGGTCTGGGTCGAACCCACGACCTCCTGTATACCAGGCGAGGTAGTTGACATCTCCTAGCCACCGTGGATGGCTGTTCCTCAGTCCCCGTGGGTGCACTGCTACGTGTCTCTCCGCCGCCGTCAATAAAAAAAACCTTTCCGAGGCCGCAGGGCTCTTGAAAACCGCCTGGGTGACTTCGCCCCCAACCCCGTACTTATGGAGTCCCCTCTGAATCTGAAATGTCATTGTCCCCCCCCACCACCTCCTCCTCCACACCACCCACGTGACCACATCCGGGCCAGCCGGAGTGTGATGTTAACTACCTCGCCGGGTACGCAGGAGGTCGTGCACGGGTTCAATCCCGACCCTGACGCCTCCTGTATATTGGGAGTCTACGTGTCTCTCTCTCTCTCCTTGTGGTCGCGCGGAATTTCAATGTGGTGATAGGCCCACTTATATGCGAGTCTGCGAGTCTCATGGGTCTCTACGCGAGTCTGTTGAGGAACGGTGGCATAGTGGTTAGCGCGCTGTGCTCCGCATCCGGTGGCCCAAGTTCGATACCCGCTCACGGCCCAACACCGGTGACGATGATCTGCACCGGTCCTGCGCCTCCCCTAGATCGACTCAGCCTCAAATGAATACCTGGTGCGGTGTGTAAACATCACGGCCGGGCGTGGTGCTGGCCACCCACCCCCTGTACGTGTCGTGCCGGCCTGCGTAGGTGCTACTCGCTAAACAGCACTCACCCCAATATTCTGCTGGGGAGGGGGGGAGGGGTGGGGTCTGATGTTGAACGCGTGGTGGGCGGCGTAAGTGACCTGGCCTTGACAAGAGTATTTGTAAAGATGCTTGAAACGTGTGATGTCGATTCTAACTGTGGAGGGGAAAAAACCGGAGGACCCGGAGAAAAAGATCCACGCGACCACGGGGAGAGAGAGAGAGACACGCAAACTGTGTACAGCAGGCATCAGGGTCGGGATCGAACTCACAACCTCCTGTATACCAGGCGAGGTAGTTAACATCTCCTAGCCATCGTGATGATGATGATGAGAGAGAGACACGCAAACTGTGTACAGCAGGCGTCAGGGTTGGGATCGAACTCATGACCACCTGTATACCAGGCGAGGTAGCTAACATCTACTAGCCACCGTGATGATGATATGAGAGAGAGATGCAAACTCCAAATATACAGCAGGCGTCAGGGTTGGGATCGAACTCACGACCACCTGTACACCAGGCGAGGTAGTTAACATATCCCAGCCAACACAGCACCCCTTTGATGGCGCTGTTTGTTGCTGGCCTTCGGGTCCTGTGGTCGGCAAATCCCGTGGGTGAAACGAAACGTGAAACTCCACTCTGTTGTCGTCGTCGTTCATGTAAATCACCGAAAGAAACAAACAAGCTGTTGACGATGTTTTACAGCTTCGGTGACGCGGGCCGGGACGGCAAGGGAGGCGAAGGGCTCTCGAAGGACTGTGGGGGTGGAGAGGAGAGTAACACACGTCACCACCACCACCACCACGTGAACCACCACCACCACCACGTGAACCACCACCATCGCCACGTGAACCACCGTTTCCTCGCCACTGTCGCCACCAAAACTACCACCGTCACAGCCACCACCGTCACAACCACCAACTTCACCACAACCGTCGCCACTGTCACCACCACCACAACCAGCACCGTCACAACCGCAACTGCCAGCGCCGCCACCTTCGTTTACCACCACCACCTTCGTTTACCACCACCACCACCACCTTCGTTCACCACCACCACCACCACCTTCGTCCACCACCACCACCTTCGTCCACCACCACCACCTTCGTTCACCACCACCACCTTCGTTCACTAACACAACCTTCGTTCACCACCACCACCACCGAAACCGTCGCCGCCGCCACGATGTCGGTGTCGGTGCACGAGAACCGCAAGTCGCGTGCGAGCACGGGCTCCATGAACCTGGCGCTCTTCCACAAGCCGGGCCACGCCGACTGCGTGCTGGGCCGCCTGTGCGCCCTGCGCAAGCGCTCGCTCTTCACCGACGTGGTGCTGCGGGCGGGCCAGCGCGACTTCCCGTGCCACCGCGCCGTGCTGGCCGCGTGCAGCCGCTACTTCGAGGCGATGTTCGCCGGCGGGCTGCGCGAGAGCCGCGACGGCGAGGTGGACTTCCACGAGGCGATCCACCCCGAGGTGCTCGAGCTCCTCCTGGACTTCGCCTACACGGCCAAGTGAGTCGCTCGCCGTCAGCCCACACCCCGCTCGCCCGGTGAGCGGGCCAGTGGCCAGGTCGGTGGGTGGGTGGCTGGGTGGGTGGGGGAGTGGGTGGGTTGGTGGGTGGGTGGCTGGGTGAGTGTTGGAGTGGGTTGGTGGGTGAGTGGGGGAGTGGGTGGGTTGGTGGGTGGGTGGCTGGGTGGGGGAGTGGCTGAGTGAGTGAGTGAGTGGGGGAGTGGCTGGGTGAGTGGCTGAGTGAGTGGCTGAGTGAGTGGCTGAGTGAGTGGCTGGGTGAGTGGCTGGGTGAGTGGCTGGGTGAGTGGCTGGGTGAGTGGCTGGGTGAGCGGCTGGGTGAGCGGCTGGGTGAGCGGCTGGGTGAGTGGCTGGGTGAGTGGCTGAGTAAGTGGGTGAGTAAGTGGGTGAGTGGCTGAGTGAGTGGCTGGGTGAGTAAGTGGGTGAGTGGCTGGGTGAGTGGCTGAGTGAGTGGCTGGGTGAGTAAGTGGGTGAGTGGCTGGGTGAGTGGCTGGGTGAGTGGCTGGGTGAGCGGCTGGGTGAGTGGCTGGGTGAGTGCTGTAGTGACCTGCTGTGATGGTGGCTAGAGACAGTGTGGTCTCAGCACGGGTGGTGGAGGAATCAACGAGCGAGGTTCACAGGATCAAGTCACCATGGTCGTTGACCGTGGTGGCTAGGAGATGTTAACTACCTCGCCTGGTGTACAGGAGGTCGTGGGCTCGATCCTGACCCCGACTCCTGCTGGAGTTTGTGTGTCTCTCTCCCTGCGGGCCACGTGGATTTTTCTCCGGGTCCTCCGGTTTTTCCCCTCCACATCTAGAATCAACTTCACGCGTTTAGAGTATTTGGCTTCTGCTGTCGATTTCCCCGTGACGATGATGAGCCCACTTCATTGGGTTATCATTTGTGGACGGCCAGGTCACTTCTGATGAAGAGCTGCGTCTTGCGGCTCATTGGGGCCTCGCGTGTTAAATAAATAAATATTAGATTGTTTTGTTTGGTAGTAGCGATAAAAGAGCGCTAATGGGGGCGGCTGTTACTGTCGGTGAGCAGGTGAGTCGCAGCGAGTGGTGTGAGCTCTGGGGACCGGGGTGTGGTTTGTACTTTGTCCGCACGACGCGCACTCACCACCCACGATCTCCTTGGCCGGAACTCAAACTCGGGCGTTGTCAGTTTTGCAGCATCAGCATCATCAGCAGCAGCATCAGCATCAGCAGCATCAGCAGCAGCATGAGCAGCTGCAGCATCAGCAGCATCAGCAGCAGCATCAGCAGCAGCATCATCAGCAGCATCAGCAGCAGCATCAGCAGCAGCATCATCACCAGCATGAGCAGCAGCATCAGCAGCAGCATCATCAGCAGCATGAGCAGCAGCATCAGCAGCATCAGCAGCAGCAGCATCATCAGCAGCATCAGCAGCAGCATCATCAGCAGCATCAGCAGCAGCATGAGCAGCTGCAGCAGCATGAGCAGCTGCAGCAGCATGAGCAGCAGCATGAGCAGCAGCATCATCATCATCAGCAGCATCATCATCAGCAGCATCATCATCAGCAGCATCATCATCAGCAGCATCATCATCAGCAGCAGCAGCTTTTCTAGCTGTGGATTTCACACCTGATGATAATTGCTTGTGTTGCAGTCGAAGAGTCGTGAGAATTTTTATTGTTTTATAGTTTTATTATTTTATTGTTTCCCTTCTACGTGACTTTACCGAAAGAACCAAGAATATAGGTTGGTGTTAGTTTAACAGCAAACTACCTCTCCTGGTATGCAGGAGGTCGTGGGTTCAATCCCGACCCTGACGCCTGCTGCTGCTGTGTATTTGAAGTTTTCTGCGTCTCTCTCTCTCCCCGTGGTCGCGTGGATTTTTGTCCGGGTCCGCCGTTGTTTTTCCCCTCTCCATTGAGAATCAACATCACGGGTTCAGAGAAATTTGGCTGCTGCAAATTTCCACGCGGCGGCGATGATGATGATGATGAGCCACTTGGTTGAGCTGACCGCTGGCGGACGGAGGCTCTCCTCTAGAGGGTAAAATGTAACGATGACGACGACGATGATGACGACGAGGTGTAAAGCTCCAACTTGCATGAAACCCACGGCACTCTTTGGATTTGCAAAGTCTCTTTGCAGACAAACACTGGGGTTGGAAACAATAAGGCATCGGTGTTTTACTCTTTCTGGCAATACAACAGGAGTTGTGTTAAGATGCTTCAAATGCAATGCATCATATTTTATCGGAGCAAGTTTGTTTGAATGTTCACCACAAGCACTTTGCGTGGTTAATGGAGTTCCTACTTGCTGTTTGAACATCTTCACACCACCTGTTTCTATTGCCGGAAAGGGTAAAAGCTCTTCTTGTTTTTTCATACTTTGCTGCTGGCAAAAACGGTCCCATTTTGTAGCGAAACACTGCTGATGCACCCCCCCCCCGACCCCGTTACACAGGCCCGAGCCCTGCGGTGGAAATTCCACATTCCTGTGGTAGTGGTGGGGGCGGGGGGGGCGAGTTAATTCGCGTGACAACTGCGGTTGACTTCCCACCGGCTGAGCGAGCGTTGCCTGCTTTGAACTGCTGCCCCGAGGCGACCGGGGGTTGAACTCGCACCCTCGCAGTTACGTGGCCTTGCGCCCCAACAATGCTCCCCGCCGACCGGTGGCCAAACCACCCCCGGAATTCACACGCGGAGGCAAAGGCGCAGCCTTGCAAGTTCCCTGTCGTGTATCTGCCGGTGGAAAGGGGGTCTCCGTTCAGGGAAGCTTTCGAGATCACTCTAGTTGAGGGTATTTAAACTGTTAATCGAATACCATCCAACCTGAACTACACTCTATAATACAGGTTTTTTTTTGGGTTAGATCGCGTGAATATAAATGTGTCGTTAAACCCGCCACCACTCACCTACTAACGCACTCATCCACCCACTCACTCAATCACTCATCTTTTAACCAACTCACTCACCCATTCACTCACTCACGCACTCACTCACCTACTCACTCACCTACTCACTCACCTACTCACCCACTCACTCACCCAGTTTTAGGCGTAGCAGTAGTAGTAGGAGGAGGCTTTCGCGACCAATATTATCCACAATAGAGTTTTTTGGGTTAGATCGCGTAAATATAAATGTGTCATTAAACCCACCACCACCCGACACAGCCAACTAGTGAGGTTTGTCACGTGAACAGAACGTGGCAATCCGTCACTAGTTCAGCACACCGGTTGTGTGTTGGAGAATAAACCCACGACATTTACGATTCGAGTAGGCGATGGAGTGAACGGAACTATGTCGCAGCGTGAGTAGGAGTAAGCGGTTTGTACGGCTGTCTCGGCGTAGCGTCACACGAAGCACTGGGATGCTGCTGGATGCTTCGAGATGCTACCCCACGTGCCCTCAGTCTTTGTTGAGACCTGCGTACGCATCTCACGTGCTATCGCGGACTGCACTTTATCGTATGTTATATATTGTGTGTTGTCTCGCGGCGTTCTTCAGGAATGCCAGAACTACTACAACCGCGGCGTTATAGGGGAACAGGCTGTGTTTTTATTTGACCAGGTTAGGCCCACTTGAGCTGTATAGTTCTTGTTCAGAAGCGACCTCGTCACAAATGATGGCTCAACCAAGTGGCTTGTCGTCGACACGTGGACATTTATAGCAGCCAAATACTCTAAACGCGTGACGTTGATGTTGAACGCAGAGAGGAAAAACCAGAGGATCCGGAGAAAAATCCACACGACCACAGTGAGAGCGAGAGACACGCAGACTCAAAATATACAGCCGGCGTCAGGGTTCGGGATCTGAACCCAGGACCACCTGCATACCAGGCGAGGTAGTTGACATCTCCTAGCCAGCGCGGCACCCCTGGCCGATGCCGGAGAACGGAGAGCGTCTCTCAAATGTGACCCGAGCGTGTGACGCGGCGAGCGTCCCGCGGCTGCGTGAGCCGAGCCAGCGACGAATCCCATCTCAGCGGGGCCGCGTCCTTAGCCGCCCGAGTGAGACGCTCCGGTCCCCGTTCGTATTCCCCAGTTGCCTTTGTTTGTTAAACGGGCAAACTGTTGGGCCCCGGCTTCAGGTTTTTCCCCCCCGAGAGTCGCATTCCTGAAATAACCGAACGACGTCGTTGTGAGCGGTGGTGCAGCGGTCAGCGCGCTACGCTACGAACCCGGCGACCCGGAGTTCGATTCCCACTCAAGGCCCAATGCTGGTGTCGATTGTCTGGACTGGTTCCTGGGTCTCCTCCTAGGTTGACTCAGCCTCAAAATGAGTACCTGGTGCGGTTTGTTAAAAATTGACACTGGGCAGTGTTGAGTCTATGGGTTAGTGTTGAGTCTATGGGCAGTGTTGAGTCTATGGGCAGTGTTGAGTCTATGGGCAGTGTTGAGTCTATGGGCAGTGTTGAGTCTATGGGCAGTGTTGAGTCTATGGGCAGTGTTGAGTCTATGGGCAGTGTTGAGTCTATGGGTAGTGTTGAGTCTATGGGCAGTGTTGAGTCTATGGGCAGTGTTGAGTCTATGGGCAGTGTTGAGTCTATGGGCAGTGTTGAGTCTATGGGCAGTGTTGAGTCAATGGGTAGTGTTGAGTCTATGGGCAGTGTTGAGTCTATGGGCAGTGTTGAGTCTATGGGCAGTGTTGAGTCTATGGGCAGTGTTGAGTCTACGGGCAGTGTTGAGTCTATGGGCAGTGTTGAGTCTATGGGCAGTGTTGAGTCTATGGGCAGTGTTGAGTCTATGGGCAGTGTTAGTCTATGGGCAGTGTTGAGTCTATGGGCAGTGTTGAGTCTATGGGCAGTGTTAGTCTATGGGCAGTGTTGAGTCTATGGGCAGTGTTAGTCTATGGGCAGTGTTAGTCTATGGGCAGTGTTAGTCTATGGGCAGTGTTAGTCTATGGGCAGTGTTAGTCTATGGGCAGTGTTAGTCTATGGGCAGTGTTAGTGTATGGGCAGTGTTGAGTCTATGGGCAGTGTTAGTCTATGGGCAGTGTTAGTCTATGGGCAGTGTTGAGTCTATGGGCAGTGTTAGTCTATGGGCAGTGTTAGTCTATGGGCACTGTTAGTCTATGGGCAGTGTTAGTCTATGGGCAGTGTTAGTCTATGGGCAGTGTTGAGTCTATGGGCAGTGTTAGTCTATGGGCAGTGTTAGTATATGGGCAGTGTTAGTCTATGGGCAGTGTTAGTCTATGGGCAGTGTTGAGTCTATGGGCAGTGTTGAGTCTATGTGCAGTGTTAGTCTATGGGCAGTGTTAGTCTATGGGCAGTGTTGAGTCTATGGACAGTGTTAGTCTATGGGTAGTGTTAGTCTATGGACAGTGTTAGTCTATGGGTAGTGTTAGTCTATGGACAGTGTTAGTCTATGGGTAGTGTTAGTCTATGGGCAGTGTTAGTCTATGGACAGTGTTAGTCTATGGGTAGTGTTAGTCTATGGACAGTGTTAGTCTATGGGCAGTGTTAGTATATGGACACTATGTATATGTGTCGAACTTCTTTGGCACCATACATAGCCAATTGCAGGTGCCGAAGTGACAGCAGCAAATGAAATAAAAGCACGGCCATGATGCAAATCGATAATCCGAAAATAAAAACAATTTGCACCGCCTGAGAAATCGAAAATGTTGCACAAACGCAAATCAATATGACATCAATGCCAAATATGAAATCGCGTGCAGCGCAAACGCGGGTCGGGCAGACGACCTCCAGACTTATCGGAGCGCAAATGACAAAACGCAAATAACAAAATGATGTACTGTAGGTTGACAGTGGTAGCATTGTGTCACCAAGCCAGGGTGTTACTCAGTGGGCAGGGGAGACAGAGATCTGAGTATGGGGTCTCTTGGTGTCATTATCAAGGTTTGAAAAATCACAATTGGTGTGTGTTCACCCTGCCCGGCAATACAACCGGAGTTGTGTTAAGATGTTCAACCACGCACACAGATAATGATGCACCTCTTGCAAGGAATCAAGTCTGCATTACCCACACGTACACGCGGTAAAACAAGCAAACACACGTGGCTCTGATAGTAATTATAATGATGTGCGCGTCGTCTTTGAAACTGATTGGCCTACACCAGATACAGCAGCGGCCTTCTTTATGGCCCTGTCTCACCACCGGCGTTATACCGCAGGCCAACAGCAACACAGGGTATGGGTGGGGTGGTGGTGGGTGGGTGGGTATGCGTGCGTGCGTGGGTGGGTACGGGTGGGTGGTTGAATCCAGCCCGCATCGAAGGACACTGCCCATCTGATAGAAAACACCCGCTGTTGTTGCAATGGGCGGAGGAGCTATCTTGGGGTGAATGTCACGCGAACAATGCCCGCGGTGGACAGTGGAGATAAGCGAGTGATAAGGAAGTGACTGTGAACAATCGTCAGAGAGAGAATGAGTTGAAAGTGATTGTCGGTTTTAGCATATGGACGTGTAAAGTACACCGTGTGTCCTGTCCTCAGAACAGCGGTTAGTTAGTTCAGGGAAGGGCGTGTGAGTTGTTATCTCCTTCGCCCGACATGCACGAGGTCGTGGGTTCCGATTCCGACCCCCGTGACCTGCTTGTATATTTGGAGTTTGTGTGTTCTCTCTCTCTCTCTCCCCGTGGTCGCGTGGAATTTTCTCCGGGTCCTCCGGTTTTTCCCCCCCCCCCACGTTTCGAATCGACGTCACGTGTTTAGAGTATTTGTCTGTTGCTAAACATTTCCAACGTTACAACAAAAAACAATAAGAACACGCGACAGGAGTACGTGGTACTATAAAGGTAAACACATCACACACCCATAAAACTAAATCATCCGCATCCTACTGGGCCAAAGCCCACCGAGGTATTAGTTTCTTTTTCAGAAGCGACCTGGCCACAAATGATAGCTCAACAAAGTGGCTTATGAAGTGGACATTTATGGCAGTAAAATGTTCCAAATATTCTAAGCATATTTAACTACATTTGTAGGAACAAACCGACGGAGGATCCGGAGGAAAATAATTCCACGTGACCACGGGGAGAGAGGGAGAGACGCAAACTCCAAATATACAGCAGCAGGCGTCAGGGGTCGGGATCGAACTCATGACCTCTTGCGTACCAGGAGATGGAGTTAACATCTCCTAGCCACCGTGATGATGATGAGAGGGAGAAACACGCAAACTCCAAATATACAGCAGCAGCAGGCGTCAGGGGTCGGGATCGAACCCACGACCTCCTGCACACCAATCGAGGTAGTTAACATCTACAAGCCACTGTGATGATGATGAGAGAGAGAGACACACCCCAAATATACAGCAGCAGGCGTCAGGGGTCGGGATCGAATCCACGACCTCCTGTGTACCAGGAGATGGAGTTAACATCTCCTTGGCACTGTGGGACAAGCCCCTTGAAACTAAACTTTTCTTAATTTCAGCAGGTAAGGCCCCAGTGAGATGCGTAATTCGTTCTCAGAAGCGTCCTGGCCATCACAAATGATAGCCCGAGGAAGTGGCTCATCATCATCATCTCGTGGACATTTATAGCAGCCAAATACTCTGAGCGTGTGACGTCGATTCTAAACGCGGAGGGGAAAAAAAAACGGAGGAGCAACCCGGAAAAAAAATCCACGTAAATCTTCTTGGTTCTTTCGGGAAAGTCACGTAGAACATTCAGACGCTGTCTCCCCGACAGACCTGGTCTTCACCTGAGGACGGCTGCTTGCGTTGTGGCCGAAACGTCGTGAGAATTATTTTATTATGTTTTATTTTTATTATTTCCCTTCTACGTGACTTTACCGAAAGAACCAAGAAGATGAATTCCTGCAGTCATGAAAGCTTTAAATCGAAAAAATCCACGCAAACTCCAAATATACAGCGGGTCCTCTGGAGGGCGGGGGGGGTTGGGTTCGAGCTCACGAGCCTCATGCTGACCAGGCGAGAGGTGTCACGAGTTCACGAGCATCATGCTTATCAGGCGCGAGGTGTCTGACGTCCCCCACCCCGTGGGTCGCGCTCGCAGGGTGATGATCAACGAGGAGAACGCCGAGTCGCTGCTGGAGGCGGGCGACATGCTGGAGTTCCACGACGTCCGCGACGCTTGCGCCGAGTTCCTGGAGAAGAACCTGCACCCCTCCAACTGCCTGGGCATGATGCTGTTGTCCGAGGCTCACCAGTGCCGCCGCCTGCACGACCTCGCCTGGCGCATGTGCCTCGCCAACTTCGGAGCGCTGGCGCTCGCCGACGACTTCCTGTCGCTGCCGTGCGACAAGCTGGCCGAGCTGGTCTCCAGCGAGGAGCTGGACGTGGAGGACGAGCGCGTGGCCTACGAGGCGGCCAGGCGCTGGGTGGGCCACGACCCCGCGGCCCGGGCGGCCCACCTGCCCCGCCTGCTGGCGGGCCTGCGGCTCGCCATGCTGCCGCTGGTCTACCTCGCCGAGGTCGCCGGCGACGAGCTGATCCGCGGACAGGCGCGCAGCCGCGAGATGGTGGAGGAGGCCATGGGCTGCAAGCTGAAGATCCTGAGGAACGACGGCGTCGTGACCAGCCCCTGCGCCAGGCCCCGCAAGTCGGGCCACGCGCTGCTGCTGCTCGCCGGGCAGACGTTCATGTGCGACAAGATCTACCTGGTGGACCTCAAGGCGCAGCAGATCCTGCCCAAGGCCGACCTGCCGAGTCCCCGCAAGGAGTTCAGCGCGTGCGCCGTCGGCTGCAAGGTCTACGTGATGGGCGGCCGCGGCTCGGAGAACGGCGTGTCCAAGGTGAGGGCTGCCTGCTGGCCAGGGGGCGGGGGGCGGGGGGCGGGGGCGGGGGTGGTCAACTCTGAACTGAACCGGTTATATTTCACGTTACCCAGATGTAAGGGCTCCACTGAGTTGTGTAGCGTCGAGATTGTCTCCCGAACGGAATGAGAACGCGATGCCAGTCCCACGCAGGCTCCATCAGCGGCCCGCAGCACAGTTCTAAACCACGTCCCGTCCTGTCCCCCCCCCTCCCTCCCCTCCATCTCCTCCCTCTCCTCCCTCTCCTTCTTCCCTCCCTCTCCTCCCTCTCCTCCATTTCTCTCCTCCCTCTCCTCCCTCTCTTCCCTCTCCTCCCTCTCCTGTGTGTTTCTGTCTATCTCTCTGTGTTTTCTCTCTCAGTGTGTCTCTGTGTCTCCTCTCTGTGTCACTCTCCGTCTCTCTCTGTGTCTGTTTCTCTGTGTGTCTTTCTGTGTCTCTCTGTGTCTGTCTCTCTGTGTCTCTGTGTGTCTTTCTGTGTCTGTCTCTCTCTCTGTCTCGCTAGCGCGGTGCCACCACCACCACCACCGCCGCCAGCAGCAGTAGCAACGCTTGACCCCACTTCACCCGGAGCTCGACACATGCTGCCCCCTCGTGCCGGTGTGGGCACGTGGTGGTGGTGGTGGTGGTTGGGGGTGGCTGATTGATGCCACCCGAGGCACAGAAACGGAATCTCCACTCGTGGCCAGAGGCAGCTCCCACTCTGTGTTGGGCCAGGGGGAGGATGGAGAGCCGGGGTGAGCTGGGGTGAGCGAGGGGGGGTAGCCGGGGGATGATGATGACGATAGTGACGATGGTGACGATGATATAATCATTTTGATCTCTCCATCATCCCCACTGCTGCGTGGCTCACGCGGAGCGGTAGTTCGGCGTTTGTGTGTGTGCGCGTGCATGCGTGTGTGCGTGTGTGCTCATGCGTGTGTACTCGTGCGTTTGTGTGTGTGCGAGTGTGCGCGCGTGTGTGTGTGCACGTGCGTGTGTGTTTGTGTGTGTGCTCGTGTGTGTGTGTGATTGCAAAACGACACACAGAGGACTCAAGATGAAGTAAAACCGTTGTAAGAAAGAGCTTCATAGCTCATCGGATTCCCCCCCCACCGCCCCGCAGGACGTGTGGGTGTACGACACGGTGCACGACGAGTGGTCCAAGGCGGCGCCCATGCTCATCGCTCGCTTCGGCCACGGCTCCGCCGAGCTGGAGCACTGCCTCTACGCCGTGGGCGGCCACACGTCCACCGCCGGCGTCTACCCGGCGTCGCCCTCCGTCTCCCTCAAGCAGGTGCTGCTGCCGCTGCTGCTGCTGCTGCTGCGATCGCTCGCTCGCCTGGCTTTGACTCTCTGCCTCAAACCCCCTCACTCACTCATCCACCCACTCATACACCCACTCATCCACCCACTCATCCACCCACTCATCCACCCTCCAACTCATCCACCCACTCATCCACCCTCCAACTCATCCACCCACTCATCCACCCACTCATCCACCCACTCATCCACCCACTCATCCACCCTCCAACTCATCCACCCACTCATCCACCTACCCATTCATGCACCCACTCATCCACCTACCCACTCATGCACCCACTCATCCACCTACCCATTCATGCACCCACTCATCCACCCACTCATCCACCCACCCACTCATGAACCCACTCACACACTCATGCACCCACTCATCCACCCTCCAACTCATCCACCCACTCATCCACCTACCCATTCATGCACCCACTCATCCACCCTCCAACTCATCCACCCACTCATCCACCCACTCATCCACCCACCCACTCATGAACCCACTCATCCACCTACCCACTCATGCACCCACTCATCCACCCACTCATCCACCCTCCAACTCATCCACCCACTCACACTTTCATCCACCCTCTCATCCACCCACTCATCCACCTACCCACTCATGCACCCACTCACCCTCATCCATCCATCCACCCACTCACACAGTCATTCACCCACTCACTCACTCACCAACCCACTCACACACTCATTCACCCACCCACCAACTCGCCCACCCACTCTCACCCACCAGCTTGCCTACCTTCTGACCTTCCGCGCTCTCACCCGCTCGCTCGCCCTGTTGTCCACCCTCTCGCCCGCCCTGTTGACCCGCTCTCCCACTCTTCTACCCTGTTGGGGGGCTGCTTGTACACCCCCCCCCGTCCTGGTCACCGCGTTCCCACCAGATTGTCAGGGTGGCGGTGGTGGCGGCGGTGGTGGGTGGTGGTGACAGTTGTGGTGGTTGGTGGTGGTGGCGGTGGTGGTTGGTTGCGGTGGTGGTGGTGGTTGTGGTGGTGGTGGTTGTGGTGGTGGCGTTGGTGGTGGTGGCCTATTTTTGGAACTATCCATGACCACTTTGTTTCTGGTGGGAGTCGTCAAACCGCCACAGGAAGCCACGCGCACACACACCTGTGCACACACGAGCACGCACACACGCACACGCACACACGCACACACACGCGCTCACACACGCACACACACACTTACACACACGCACACACACGCGCTCACACACGCACACACACGCGCTCACACACGCACACACACACTTACACACACGCACACACACGCGCTCACACACACACACACGCGCTCACACACGCGCACATACACCTGGGCACACACGAGCACGCACGCACACACAGCACACACCTGGGCACACACGCGCACACATGCACGCACACGCGCACACACACCTGTGCACACACGAGCACGCACACACACGCGCTCACACACGCGCTCACACACACACACGCCCTCACACACGCGCACATACACCTGTGCACACACGAGCACACGCACACACACGCACACACACACGCGCTCACACACGCGCACACACACGAGCACACGCACACACACGCACACACACGCACACACGCGCACATACACCTGTGCACACACGAGCACGCACACACACACGCGCTCACACACGCACACACACACACACACGCGCTCACACATGCGCACATACACCTGTGCACACACGAGCACACGCACACACGCGCGCACACACACCTGTGCACACACGAGCACACGCACACACGCGCACACACACCTGTGCACACACGAGCACGCACACACACGCGCTCACACGCACGCGCTCACACGCACACACACACACGCGCTCACACACGCGCACATACACCTGTGCACACACGAGCACGCACACACACGCACGCACACACACACACATGCACGCTTACACACGCGCACATACACCTGGGCACACACGAGCAGGCACACACGAGCAGGCACGCACACACACACACACCTGGGCACACACGCGCACACACGCGCACACACGCACGCACACGCACACACACCTGGGCACACACGCCCGCGCACACGCACACACACATGCAGACACACATGCACGGGCACACGAGGGCACACACACACACACACTCGCACACACACACGCACACACACATGCACACACACATGCACGGGCACACGAGGGCACACACACCTGGGCACACACGCACACACACTCGCACACACACACCCACGCACCCACGCACACATACAAAGATCCAAAGAGCCCCCGTATAGCCTTAACACTGTATGGGCAAGTGCTGTTAGCGAGCACCTATTAAGGCCGGCACGGCACACGAGGGGGTGGGTGGCCAACACCACGCCCGGCCGCCTTTGTCTCCCTAGCGGCGATATTTTCACATTGCACCAGGTACTCATTTGAGGCTGAGTCGACCTAGGAGAGGCCCAGGACCGGTTTAGATAATCGTCACTGGGTGTTGGCCGTGAGCGGGAATTGAACCCGGGTCGCCAGGTTCTTAGCACAGCGCGCTAACCGCTACACCACCGATCCAGACACACGCACACACACACGCACACACACCTGGGCACACACACACACACGCACGTGCAGACACGCACACACACACACGCACGTGCAGACACGCACACGCACACACACGCACACACACCTGGGCACACACGCACGCACACACACACGCACACACACACCTGGGCACACACACCTGGGCACACGAGCACACACACACACACGCACGTGCAGACACGCACACACGCACGCACGTGCAGACACGCACACACACATGCACGCACGTGCACACACACACGCGTGCTGCTTTCTCGCAGGGATCCAAACAAAGCGGTGGTTTATTATATATATATTATTATATAGGTAATTATATATCTAAAAAAATATATATAATTATATATATAATTATATATATAATTATTTTGCTGTCATCGTCACCAGCCGTGGTCTATCCACTGCTGGATGTGAGCCTTCTCCAAGGCCGCCACGTCTTGAGCAACCCTGCGGTGGCGACAATGTCACCTGGCGTCCACTCAGCGTGGAAGTAAATAAATATACACGCGACACACGACACACGTCAACAACAACAATAACGACAGCAACTCGGTATGACTCAGCCTGGCCCGCCGTGGCCGCTGCACCGCTACCCGACGCTGTGACCACGGCGTTCACTTCGCCTGCCGCCCGTGCGGGTAGCAATCATCGTGTGGGTAGCAATCATCGTGTGGGTAGCAATCATCGTGTGGGTAGCAATCATCGTGTGGGTAGCAATCATCGTGTGGGTAGCAATCATCGTGTGGGTAGCAATCATCGTGTGGGTAGCAATCATCGTGTGGGTAGCAATCATCGTGCGAGTAGCAATCATCGTGCGAGTAGCAATCATCGTGCGAGTAGCAATCATTGTGCGAGTAGCAATCATCGTGTGAGTAGCAATCATCGTGTGAGTAGCAATCATCGTGTGAGTAGCAATCATCGTGTGAGTAGCAATCATCGTGTGGGTAGCAATCATCGTGTGAGTAGCAATCATCGTGTGAGTAGCAATCATCATGTGGGTAGCAATCATCATGTGAGTAGCAATCATCATGTGAGTTGCAATCATCGTGTGAGTAGCAATCATCGTGCGAGTAGCAATCATCATGTGGGTAGCAATCATCATGTGAATAGCAATCATCGTGTGAGTAGCAATCACCGTGTGGGTAGCAATCATCGTGTGAGTAGCAATCATCGTGTGAGTAGCAATCATCGTGCGAGTAGCAATCATCATGTGGGTAGCAATCATCGTGTGAGTAGCAATCATCGTGTGAGTAGCAATCACCGTGTGGGTAGCAATCATCGTGCGAGTAGCAATCATCGTGTGAGTAGCAATCATTGTGCGAGTAGCAATCATCGTGTGAGTAGCAATCATCGTGTGAGTAGCAATCATCGTGTGAGTAGCAATCATCGTGTGGGTAGCAATCATCATGTGAGTAGCAATCATCGTGTGAGTAGCAATCATCATGTGGGTAGCAATCATCATGTGAGTAGCAATCATCATGTGAGTAGCAATCATCATGTGAGTAGCAATCATCGTGTGAGTAGCAATCATCGTGCGAGTAGCAATCATCATGTGAATAGCAATCATCGTGTGAGTAGCAATCATCGTGTGAGTAGCAATCACCGTGTGGGTAGCAATCATCGTGCGAGTAGCAATCATCGTGTGAGTAGCAATCATCGTGCGAGTAGCAATCATCATGTGGGTAGCAATCATCATGTGGGTAGCAATCATCGTGTGAGTAGCAATCATCGTGTGGGTAGCAATCATCGTGTGGGTAGCGATCATCGTGTGGGTAGCAATCATCGTGTGGGTAGCAATCATCGTGTGAGTAGCAATCATCGTGTGGGTAGCAATCATCGTGTGGGTAGCAATCATCGTGTGGGTAGCAATCATCGTGTGAGTAGCAATCATCGCGTGAGTAGCAATCATCGCGTGAGTAGCAATCATCGTGTGGGTAGCAATCATCGTGTGGGTAGCAATCATCGTGTGAGTAGCAATCATCGTGTGAGTAGCAATCATCGTGTGAGTAGCAATCATCGTGTGGGTAGCAATCATCGTGTGGGTAGCAATCATCGTGTGAGTAGCAATCATCGTGTGAGTAGCAATCATCGTGTGAGTAGCAATCATCGTGTGAGTAGCAATCATCGTGTGAGTAGCAATCATCGTGTGAGTAGCAATCATCGTGTGGGTAGCAATCAGCGTGTGGGTAGCAATCATCGTGTGAGTAGCAATCATCGTGTGAGTAGCAATCATCGTGTGAGTAGCAATCATCGTGTGGGTAGCAATCATCGTGTGAGTAGCAATCATCGTGTGAGTAGCAATCATCGTGTGGGTAGCAATCACCGTGTGAGTAGCAATCACCGTGTGAGTAGCAATCATCGTGTGAGTAGCAATCATCGTGTGAGTAGCAATCATCGTGTGAGTAGCAATCATCGTGTGGGTAGCAATCACCGTGTGGGTAGCAATCATCGTGTGAGTAGCAATCATCGTGTGAGTAGCAATCACCGTGTGAGTAGCAATCACCGTGTGAGTGGCAATCATCATGTGGGTAGCAATCACCGTGTGAGTAGCAATCATCGTTTGAGTAGCAATCATCGTGTGAGTAGCAATCATCGTGTGGGTAGCAATCACCGTGTGAGTAGCAATCATCGTGTGAGTAGCAATCACCGTGTGAGTAGCAATCATCGTGTGAGTAGCAATCATCGTGTGAGTGGCAATCATCGTGTGAGTGGCAATCACCGTGTGGGTAGCAATCATCGTGTGAGTAGCAATCATCGTGTGAGTAGCAATCATCGTGTGAGTAGCAATCATCGTGTGAGTAGCAATCATCGTGTGGGTAGCAATCATCGTGTGGGTAGCAATCATCGTGTGGGTAGCAATCATCGTGTGAGTAGCAATCACCGTGTGGGTAGCAATCATCGTGTGGGTGGCAATCACCGTGTGAGTAGCAATCATCGTGTGGGTAGCAATCATCGTGTGGGTAGCAATCATCGTGTGGGTAGCAATCACCGTGTGAGTAGCAATCATCGTGTGGGTAGCAATCACCGTGTGAGTAGCAATCATCGTGCGGGTAGCAATCATCGTGTGGGTAGCAATCACCGTGTGAGTAGCAATCATCGTGTGAGTAGCAATCATCGTGTGAGTAGCAATCATCGTGTGGGTAGCAATCATCGTGTGGGTAGCAATCACCGTGTGAGTAGCAATCATCGTGCGGGTAGCAATCATCGTGTGGGTAGCAATCACCGTGTGAGTAGCAATCATCGTGTGGGTAGCAATCATCGTGTGGGTAGCAATCACCGTGTGAGTAGCAATCATCGTGTGAGTAGCAATCATCGTGTGGGTAGCAATCATCGTGTGGGTAGCAATCACGGTGTGAGTAGCAATCATCGTGCGGGTAGCAATCATCGTGTGGGTAGCAATCATCGTGTGAGTAGCAATCACCGTGTGGGTAGCAATCATCGTGTGAGTAGCAATCATCGTGTGAGTAGCAATCATCGTGTGGGTAGCAATCATCGTGTGGGTAGCAATCATCGTGTGAGTAGCAATCATCGTGTGAGTAGCAATCATCGTGTGGGTAGCAATCATCGTGTGAGTCGCAATCATCGTGTGAGTAGCAATCATCGTGTGGGTAGCAATCATCGTGTGAGTAGCAATCATCGTGTGAGTAGCAATCACCGTGTGAGTAGCAATCATCGTGTGGGTAGCAATCATCGTGTGAGTAGCAATCACCGTGTGAGTAGCAATCATCGTGTGAGTAGCAATCATCGTGTGGGTAGCAATCATCGTGTGGGTAGCAATCATCGTGTGGGTAGCAATCATCGTGTGGGTAGCAATCATCGTGTGGGTAGCAATCATCGTGTGGGTAGCAATCATCGTGTGGGTAGCAATCATCGTGTGGGTAGCAATCACCGTGTGGGTAGCAATCACCGTGTGGGTAGCAATCACCGTGTGGGTAGCAATCATCGTGTGGGTAGCAATCATCGTGTGGGTAGCAATCATCGTGTGGGTAGCAATCATCGTGTGGGTAGCAATCACCGTGTGGGTAGCAATCATCGTGTGGGTAGCAATCATCGTGTGGGTAGCAATCATCGTGTGGGTAGCAATCATCGTGTGGGTAGCAATCATCGTGTGGGTAGCAATCATCGTGTGAGTAGCAATCACCGTGTGGGTAGCAATCACCGTGTGGGTAGCAATCATCGTGTGGGTAGCAATCATCGTGTGGGTAGCAATCATCGTGTGGGTAGCAATCATCGTGTGAGTAGCAATCACCGTGTGGGTAGCAATCACCGTGTGGGTAGCAATCATCGTGTGGGTAGCAATCATCGTGTGGGTAGCAATCATCGTGTGGGTAGCAATCATCGTGTGGGTAGCAATCATCGTGTGGGTAGCAATCATCGTGTGGGTATCAATCATCGTGTGGGTAGCAATCATCGTGTGGGTAGCAATCACCGTGTGGGTAGCAATCACCGTGTGGGTAGCAATCATCGTGTGGGTAGCAATCATCGTGTGGGTAGCAATCATCGTGTGGGTAGCAATCATCGTGTGGGTAGCAATCATCGTGTGGGTAGCAATCATCGTGTGGGTAGCAATCATCGTGTGGGTAGCAATCACCGTGTGGGTAGCAATCATCGTGTGGGTAGCAATCATCGTGTGGGTAGCAATCATCGTGTGGGTAGCAATCACCGTGTGGGTAGCAATCACCGTGTGGGTAGCAATCACCGTGTGGGTAGCAATCACCGTGTGGGTAGCAATCACCGTGTGGGTAGCAATCACCGTGTGGGTAGCAATCATCGTGTGGGTAGCAATCACCGTGCGTGGCGCGGTCGTTTCCTCCACGTTACAAGGCAGGGGGGGGGCATAGTCCAAAGCCTCTGCCCAGCTGCTGCCGCTTACGAACACAAAGGTTAGAAGGCGGGCGGGCGAGTGCCCCCACCGCCACTGCTGCCGGCCCTGCGGTTTTTCGGCACATTCCTCCGCTCGGTAGAAACCGCCCGTCGGATCGAACCCACGACCTCCTGTGTACCAGGCGAGGTCGTTAACATCTCCTAGCCACCGTGGCACCCCACCGTGGCGCTATGAGATGTTGGTGTGCGACAGCAACAAGGAGAGAACGGTGCCTCGGTGTTGTCGCAGTCGAGATGATGACGACGATGGTGATGATGGCGGTGGTGCGGGGGTCGGCGCTAACGCTGCGCTACCAGCCCGGCGACCCGAGTTCGGTTTCCGGCAAACGGCCACCGACTCCGGTGGCGATTATCCGGATCGGACCTACGGCCTCTCCTAGGTCGACTCGGCCTCAAATAAGTACCCTGTGCGCCACTGGGGAGACAAAGGCGGCCGGGCGTGGTGCTGGCCACCCAGCCCCTCGTGTGCCACAGTGCCGGCCATTGTAGGTGCTACTCGCTAACAGCACTTGCCCCGACAGTCTGTCAAGGCTATACGGGGGATCTTTGTCTGTGTTTAGCCGTTATTAAAATCACGTGACCATTGTATTTACTATTCATCTACAGAGGCCTTGGCTGGGAATGTAGAGAGAGGGGGAGGAGGGGGAGGAGGGGGAGGAGAGGGGAGGAGGAGGGGGAGGAGGGGGGGGAGGGTCGAAGAAGGATGGTGTTGGTGGTGAATGTGGTTGTGGTGATGGTGGTAGTGACGGTGACAGTGGTGGTGACGGTGGTGACCGTGGTGATGGTGGCGGTGGTGACGGTGGTTGTGGTGATAGTGGTGGTGACTGTGGTGGTGGTGATGATGATGGTGGTGATGATGATGGTGGTGATGATGATGGTGGTGATGATGACGGTGGTGATGATGACGGTGGTGATGATGATGGTGGTGATGATGACGGTGGTGATGATGACGGTGGTGGTGGTGATGATGATGATGGTGCTGGTGGTGGTGATGATGGTGCTGGTGGTGGTGATGATGGTGCTGGTGATGACGGTGGTGGTGGGAATGATGGTGGTGGTGATGACGGTGGTGGTGATGGTGGTGAAGGTGGTGGTGATGATGATGGTGGTGGTGGTGATAGTGGTGGTGGTGGTGATAATGATGATGACGGTGGTGATGACGGTGGTAGTGAGGGTGGTGGTGAGGGTGGCGGTGACGGTGGCGGTGACGGTGGCGGTGACGGTGGCGGTGATGGTGACGGTGGTGATGATGACGGTGGTGGTGACAGCGGTGGTGACGGAGGCGATGGTGATGGCGGTGATCGTTTTTGTGAACGCCGTGGGCTTTACTCTCCAAGCCGGTGTGTGCCGAAGCAGTGAATGCAATCGTCAGGATTTGTGTCCGTGACACAACCTTCGCTAATTGATGCGATCTCGCCCTCAAGAAATCCCTCTGTCATGGATAATATTGATCGCGAAAGCCGCCTCCTACTCCTCCTACTCCTGCTACTCCTGCTACTCCTGCTACTTCTACTGCTACTACTACTGCTGCTACTACTCCTGCTGCTACTGCTACTACTGCTACTGCTGCTACTGCTACTACTGCTACTGCTACTACTGCTGCTACTGCTACTGCTGCTACTGCTACTACTGCTACTGCTACTACTGCTACTACTGCTACTACTCCTGCTGCTACTACTCCTGCTGCTACTGCTACTACTGCTACTACTACTACTACTGCTGCTACTACTCCTGCTGCTACTGCTACTGCTGCTACTGCTACTACTGCTACTACTACTACTACTGCTGCTACTACTCCTGCTGCTACTGCTACTGCTGCTACTGCTACTACTGCTACTGCTACTACTGCTACTGCTGCTGCTACTACTCCTGCTGCTACTGCTACTACTGCTACTACTACTACTACTGCTGCTACTACTCCTGCTGCTACTGCTACTACTGCTACTACTACTACTACTGCTGCTACTACTCCTGCTGCTACTGCTACTACTGCTACTGCTACTACTGCTACTACTACTACTACTGCTGCTACTACTCCTGCTGCTACTGCTACTGCTGCTACTGCTACTACTGCTACTGCTACTACTGCTACTGCTGCTGCTACTACTCCTGCTGCTACTGCTACTACTGCTACTACTACTACTACTGCTGCTACTACTCCTGCTGCTACTACTCCTGCTGCTACTGCTACTACTGCTACTACTACTACTACTGCTGCTACTACTCCTGCTGCTACTGCTACTACTGCTACTGCTACTACTGCTACTACTACTACTACTGCTGCTACTACTCCTGCTGCTACTACTCCTGCTGCTACTGCTACTACTGCTACTGCTACTACTGCTACTGCTGCTGCTGCTACTGCTACTACTGCTACTGCTACTACTGCTACTGCTACTACTCCTGCTGGTACTACTGCTACTACTGCTACTACTGCTACTACTCCTGCTGCTCCTGCTACTACTGCTACTACTGCTACTACTGCTACTACTCCTGCTGCTACTGCTACTACTACTACTGCTACTACTCCTGCTGCTCCTGCTGCTACTGCTACTACTGCTGCTACTGCTACTACTCCTGCTGCTACTACTACTACTGCTACTACTCCTGCTGCTACTGCTACTACTGCTACTACTTCTACTGCTGCTACTACTGCTACTACTTCTGCTACTTCTGCTGCTGCTACTGCTGCTACTCGGGGGGACAAGGGTGTCGCAGCTGTTCACCGCACTGCAGTCTAAACTCGGCGGTGCCCGCAGTTCCATTCCCGGCCCTGGCCGGGGTCGTCGTCGGCGAGTGACATCTCAAGCGGAGTCAGGACTCGCTCCCTGAGACCCACCCCGCCCAGTGAGCCACGTGGTGACGTGTGGCAGCCACACAGTTGTGGTGGCGGTGCGACAGAGGGTTCGGACATCTAAAACCCCTCGCGCCACGACTCCCTCCCTCCCTCACCCCACTCACCCACCCCGCCCACTCCCACCAGCGGTGCAGATTCTGTCCCGGTGTTGTTCCGTGGTCAATATCGGTGACGCGTCAGCACCACGCAACGACCGTGTGCCGTGTGTATGTATGTTGAACTTTTTCGATTTAAAGCTTTCGTGACTGCAGGGATTCATCTTCTTGGTTCTTTCGGTAAAGTCACGTAGAATGGAAACAATAAAAAATAATAAAAAAAAACATAATATATTTTTTTAATTAAATTCAAATTATTTTATTATTTTAAAACATAATAAAAATTGTAATAAAATTAAAATTATTTTTCTTCTTGGTTCTTTCGGTAAAGTCACGTAGAAGGGAAGTAATAAAATAATAAAAATAAAACATAATAAAACAATTCTCACGACGTTTCGGCCACAACGCAAGCAGCCATCCTCAGGCGAAGAATGAAACACCCCAAGCTTGGAGCGTATATTTAAGCTGGGTTAGAGGGGGGGGAGGTGGGAAGAAGAGCGCCTAAACAAAATAATTTGCATATCAAGAGGAATTCAGCATATGGAAAATGCGTAGGAGGTGGGCGGGGGGGGTTCCAAATCAATACTATGCCCGTGCATTATGCAGGATTAGCAGCATCAAAGGGGGGGGGGAAGGGGGGGGAGCATTAACAAAGGAAAGGAATGTTAATAGTATGTAGCTGTAGTTACTAAACAACCACGTAAAAAACTGCAGTATAAACTGCATGACAAACTAAAGTATAAACTACATAGCATCATCAGTAAACTTACTATACTCTACAATAAGCTGAGTTACTAACAGTAAGTAATACATGAAAAATTCTACGTTGTAAAAAATTATATAATATGCTTCCATCTAAACTTTATTCTCTTACATCACACGCGTCTATACCGTACTATATACTTCCATAGGCAAAACCAACATTAAATTACATACTGTATTGCTATAAACCACCCTATACCTTATACATTTTTAATATAACACTATGTATTATTCTACCCACCCTAATGTGTATCAAAATGGTTTATTACGTCCTTCCAGTGATTGCTAAGCCAGAATCCATCTTCTCGGTTAAAATTGTCTCTGTGTTTGTAAATGTGGATCGCCTCATGTACGAATCTCTCATGATAGCCAGATGGCTTGCAGAGAACCTCTGTCTTGGAGAAGTCAATGTCATGTGAGCCCACTGAGTTGTAACAGTGATCTGCCACGGCTGAGGTGTTTGTCCTACAGTGTTTCAGGTCAGCTTTATGTTCACGGATGCGGTCCGAGACATGTCGTTTGGTTTCCCCAATGTAACTGCTACCACAGAGGCAACTTAGTTTGTAGACACCAGGGTACTGTATGTCTGGAACCACATCTTTTACAGACGGTACCAGATCACGGATTTTATGTACTGTGTTGAATCGGACCTGGATCTTGTGTTTAATCAGGATTTTGGAGATCTTTTTTGTGACCCCAGCAATGTAGGGTAAGGTGATGGTCTTGAAAGGCTCCTCAACAGGATCCTTCTTGGTGGTTGGAGTGATGGCTTTGCGGATTGTGTAGTCGGAGTAACCATTAGCCTTAAGAGCTTGGCGTACGTGTTTGAGTTCACTGGAAATGTGTTCATGGTCGGAGATGCATTGGGCTCTATGATATAGAGTCTTGATGAGGGAATTCTTCTGGGATGGATGGTGGTGGGAATCCGGTTTTAGATAAGCATCCGTGTGGGTGGCTTTCCTGTAGACAGAGTGGCTCATTGAACCATCAGGTCTCCTTTTGATTAGGACATCCAAAAAGGGTAGCTTGCCATCATTTTCGACTTCCATGGTGAATCTGATGGCTGGGTGTATGGAATTGATATGGTCGAGAAATTGGTCTAGAGCAGGCCGGCCATGTGGCCAGATGACAAAAGTGTCGTCTACGTACCTCTTCCATAAGGTCGGGCGTAGAGTGGCAGTCTGGATGGCGTCCGTCTCAAATTTCTCCATGAAGATGTTGGCTACAACCGGAGATAAGGGGGAGCCCATTGGGGTGCCCTCAATTTGCTTGTAGAAGGTTCCATTCCAGGTGAAGTATGTATTGGTTAAGCAGTGTCTCACCAGGGGGGGTACCCCAGCATTCAGTCCTTGATGAACCAAGTCTTCAATGATTGCGATGGTGTCAGGCACAGGCACCTTGGTGAACAAGGAAACCACATCAAAACTGACAAGCAGGTCGTCTGGGGACAGGGCAATCCCCTTGATTGTTGATACCAGGTCAGTAGAGTTTAGTACTGCAGAGGTGGTTTTTCCAGTGAAAGGCCGTAGGATTTCGGACAAAAAACGAGCCAGTTTGTAAGTCGGGGAGTTGATAGTAGAGACAATGGGACGAAGAGGTGTATCTTCTTTATGTATCTTTGGCAAGCCGTACAATCTTGGTGGCCTGGCTGCAGAAGGTTTCAACGAGAACTGTTTGGTCTGATCAATTAATGCGGTTGAAGCAGAAATGATGTTGTTGGTTTTGGAGACGAGGCTGTTGGTGGGGTCTCTTTTTATTTTTGTATAGCTGCCATCGGTGAGTAGTTCTTGAATTTTGTTGTTGTATTCTATTTTGTCCATGATGACAGTGGCATTGCCTTTGTCGGCTGAGAGGATGACAATGTCATCCCTCTTTTTTAATTGAGCTAATTCAAAACGCTCATCTTTGCTGATGTTGCTAGCTGGCATCTTAGCGTTTTTGAGGGTTACAGAGATTTCCGATCTTGCTACGTCTGCAGCGATGTGACTCAAGCCCTTGAGAGCTACATCTACTCGAGCAATTATATCATTAACTGGTATGTGTCTAGGTGTGACTGCAAAGTTTAGTCCTTTAGCTAAAACGGATTTCAAACCTTCAGAAATAGGACTGTTACTGCGATTAATTACGACTTTGTTAACATCTAGCTTTTCAATGTGTGGGTCCGGTTTCTTGTTTGAGAGGCGGTTGAATTTGGAAATCAAGTTGTCCTTACATTTAGTCGACATAGCGGCAGCTGAAGAGGCAGTCATTTTTTCCACATGTTCCCAATCCGATGTGGACATTGTTGCACTCAAGGATAAGTGTGATTTGTAGAGTGTCTTGTCTAACTGATCTAGTTCGGTGCGCGTAAGTCTGATTTTCTCTGAGATAAGAGCTAAGCTAGTTCTAGACAGAATTCGTTTCGCATTAGAAGAAGTTACAGCAGCAGATGTTAGTGTAAATGCGTTCGGTATTACCTTAGAGTCGCGGCATCTCTTCAGAAAGGTGAGAGACTCGATTAGCTGAGCCTTCTTGTCCCGGAGCTTGTTGAAGGATCTCAAAGTTATGTGGAAACCCTCCCCGTAGAGGCGGTTAAATTTCGATTTAAAGCTTTCGTGACTGCAGGGATTCATCTTCTTGGTTCTTTCGGTAAAGTCACGTAGAAGGGAAGTAATAAAATAATAAAAATAAAACATAATAAAACAATTCTCACGACGTTTCGGCCACAACGCAAGCAGCCATCCTCAGGCGAAGAATGAAACACCCCAAGCTTGGAGCGTATATTTAAGCTGGGTTAGAGGGGGGGGAGGTGGGAAGAAGAGCGCCTAAACAAAATAATTTGCATATCAAGAGGAATTCAGCATATGGAAAATGCGTAGGAGGTGGGCGGGGGGGGTTCCAAATCAATACTATGCCCGTGCATTATGCAGGATTAGCAGCATCAAAGGGGGGGGGGGAAGGGGGGGAGCATTAACAAAGGAAAGGAATGTTAATAGTATGTAGCTGTAGTTACTAAACAACCACGTAAAAAACTGCAGTATAAACTGCATGACAAACTAAAGTATAAACTACATAGCATCATCAGTAAACTTACTATACTCTACAATAAGCTGAGTTACTAACAGTAAGTAATACATGAAAAATTCTACGTTGTAAAAAATTATATAATATGCTTCCATCTAAACTTTATTCTCTTACATCACACGCGTCTATACCGTACTATATACTTCCATAGGCAAAACCAACATTAAATTACATACTGTATTGCTATAAACCACCCTATACCTTATACATTTTTAATATAACACTATGTATTATTCTACCCACCCTAATGTGTATCAAAATGGTTTATTACGTCCTTCCAGTGATTGCTAAGCCAGAATCCATCTTTAGTTTTAGCTAAAGGACTAAACTTTGCAGTCACACCTAGACACATACCAGTTAATGATATAATTGCTCGAGTAGATGTAGCTCTCAAGGGCTTGAGTCACATCGCTGCAGACGTAGCAAGATCGGAAATCTCTGTAACCCTCAAAAACGCTAAGATGCCAGCTAGCAACATCAGCAAAGATGAGCGTTTTGAATTAGCTCAATTAAAAAAGAGGGATGACATTGTCATCCTCTCAGCCGACAAAGGCAATGCCACTGTCATCATGGACAAAATAGAATACAACAACAAAATTCAAGAACTACTCACCGATGGCAGCTATACAAAAATAAAAAGAGACCCCACCAACAGCCTCGTCTCCAAAACCAACAACATCATTTCTGCTTCAACCGCATTAATTGATCAGACCAAACAGTTCTCGTTGAAACCTTCTGCAGCCAGGCCACCAAGATTGTACGGCTTGCCAAAGATACATAAAGAAGATACACCTCTTCGTCCCATTGTCTCTACTATCAACTCCCCGACTTACAAACTGGCTCGTTTTTTGTCCGAAATCCTACGGCCTTTCACTGGAAAAACCACCTCTGCAGTACTAAACTCTACTGACCTGGTATCAACAATCAAGGGGATTGCCCTGTCCCCAGACGACCTGCTTGTCAGTTTTGATGTGGTTTCCTTGTTCACCAAGGTGCCTGTGCCTGACACCATCGCAATCATTGAAGACTTGGTTCATCAAGGACTGAATGCTGGGGTACCCCCCCTGGTGAGACACTGCTTAACCAATACATACTTCACCTGGAATGGAACCTTCTACAAGCAAATTGAGGGCACCCCAATGGGCTCCCCCTTATCTCCGGTTGTAGCCAACATCTTCATGGAGAAATTTGAGACGGACGCCATCCAGACTGCCACTCTACGCCCGACCTTATGGAAGAGGTACGTAGACGACACTTTTGTCATCTGGCCACATGGCCGGCCTGCTCTAGACCAATTTCTCGACCATATCAATTCCATACACCCAGCCATCAGATTCACCATGGAAGTCGAAAATGATGGCAAGCTACCCTTTTTGGATGTCCTAATCAAAAGGAGACCTGATGGTTCAATGAGCCACTCTGTCTACAGGAAAGCCACCCACACGGATGCTTATCTAAAACCGGATTCCCACCACCATCCATCCCAGAAGAATTCCCTCATCAAGACTCTATATCATAGAGCCCAATGCATCTCCGACCATGAACACATTTCCAGTGAACTCAAACACGTACGCCAAGCTCTTAAGGCTAATGGTTACTCCGACTACACAATCCGCAAAGCCATCACTCCAACCACCAAGAAGGATCCTGTTGAGGAGCCTTTCAAGACCATCACCTTACCCTACATTGCTGGGGTCACAAAAAAGATCTCCAAAATCCTGATTAAACACAAGATCCAGGTCCGATTCAACACAGTACATAAAATCCGTGATCTGGTACCGTCTGTAAAAGATGTGGTTCCAGACATACAGTACCCTGGTGTCTACAAACTAAGTTGCCTCTGTGGTAGCAGTTACATTGGGGAAACCAAACGACATGTCTCGGACCGCATCCGTGAACATAAAGCTGACCTGAAACACTGTAGGACAAACACCTCAGCCGTGGCAGATCACTGTTACAACTCAGTGGGCTCACATGACATTGACTTCTCCAAGACAGAGGTTCTCTGCAAGCCATCTGGCTATCATGAGAGATTCGTACATGAGGCGATCCACATTTACAAACACAGAGACAATTTTAACCGAGAAGATGGATTCTGGCTTAGCAATCACTGGAAGGACGTAATAAACCATTTTGATACACATTAGGGTGGGTAGAATAATACATAGTGTTATATTAAAAATGTATAAGGTATAGGGTGGTTTATAGCAATACAGTATGTAATTTAATGTTGGTTTTGCCTATGGAAGTATATAGTACGGTATAGACGCGTGTGATGTAAGAGAATAAAGTTTAGATGGAAGCATATTATATAATTTTTTACAACGTAGAATTTTTCATGTATTACTTACTGTTAGTAACTCAGCTTATTGTAGAGTATAGTAAGTTTACTGATGATGCTATGTAGTTTATACTTTAGTTTGTCATGCAGTTTATACTGCAGTTTTTTACGTGGTTGTTTAGTAACTACAGCTACATACTATTAACATTCCTTTCCTTTGTTAATGCTCCCCCCCTTCCCCCCCCCCTTTGATGCTGCTAATCCTGCATAATGCACGGGCATAGTATTGATTTGGAACCCCCCCCGCCCACCTCCTACGCATTTTCCATATGCTGAATTCCTCTTGATATGCAAATTATTTTGTTTAGGCGCTCTTCTTCCCACCTCCCCCCCCTCTAACCCAGCTTAAATATACGCTCCAAGCTTGGGGTGTTTCATTCTTCGCCTGAGGATGGCTGCTTGCGTTGTGGCCGAAACGTCGTGAGAATTGTTTTATTATGTTTTATTTTTATTATTTTATTACTTCCCTTCTACGTGACTTTACCGAAAGAACCAAGAAGATGAATCCCTGCAGTCACGAAAGCTTTAAATCGAAATAAAATTATTTTATTATTTTTTATTGTTTCCGTTCTACGTGACTTTACCGAAAGAACCAAGAAGATATGTTGAACTTCTTTGGCGCCGTGCGTAGCCGACCGCGCTAATGGACTCTACCCCACCGTGCCCCCCCCCGCCCCGTGGTGCCAGGTGGAGCGCTACGACCCCGTGGTGAACAAGTGGACGATGGTGGCGCCGCTGCGCGACGGCGTGAGCAACGCCGCCGTGGTCAGCGCCAAGCTGCGGCTCTACGTGTTCGGCACCGGCGGCTCCTCCAGCGCCGCCAAGGAGCGCGCCCCCAAGGTGAGGCCTCGAGGGCCGACGCCGTCACGACCGCCACCACCAGCACCACCACCTGCTCCACCAGCACCACCACCAGCACCACCACCAGCACCACTACCGCTACCAGCACCATCACCAGCACCACCAGCGCCACCGCCACCACCAGCACCACCAGCACCAGCACCACCAGCACCAGCACCACTACCACCAGCACCACCAGCACCAGCACCACCAGCACGACCAGCACGACCAGCACCACCAGCACCACCAGCACCACCAGCACCACCACCGCCACCAGCACGACCAGCACCACCACCAGCACCACCAGCACCACCACCGCCACCAGCACCACCACCAGCACGACCAGCACCACCAGCACCACTACCGCCACCAGCACCACCACCGCCACCAGCACCGCCAGCACCACTACCGCCACCACCACCACCAGCGCCACCAGCACCACCACCAGCACGACCAGCACCACCAGCACCACTACCGCCACCACCGCCACCAGCACCACCACCGCCACCAGCACCGCCACCACCACCAGCGCCACCAGCACCACCACCGCCACCACCGCCACCAGCACCACCACCGCCACCAGCACCACCACCGCCACCAGCACCACCACCAGCACGACCAGCACCACCACCACCAGCACCACTACCACCAGCGCCACCACCGCCACCAGCACCACCACCGCCACCAGCACCAGCACCGCCACCACCACTACTGCCACCACCACCACCAGCGCCACCAGCACCACCACCGCCACCACCGCCACCAGCACCACCACCGCCACCAGCACCACCACCAGCACGACCAGCACCACCAGCGGCACCACCGCCACCAGCACCATCACCACCGCCACCAGCACCACCACCACACAAAGACAATGATCCCCTGTGTAGACTTAACAGACTGTTGGGGCAAGTGCTGTTAGCGAGCAGCACCTATGAAAGGTACGACACACGAGGAGACATTTGCCTCCCCGAGTGGCGATGTTTACTGCGCACTACCGCTACACCGGGTACTCGTTTGAGGCCGAGTCGACCTAGGGGAGCCCCCTATGACAATCGTTACCGGCGTTGGCCGCGAGCGGGAATCGAACTCGGGTCGCCCCGGTTTGGTAGCGCAGCGTAGCGCCGACCGCCGCACCCCCGGCTCTCGAGTTGCCCCCGGTGATCGAGATCGAGTTGCCCCCGGTGATTGAGTTGCCCCCGGTGATTGAGTTCCCCCGGTGATTGAGTTCCCCCCGGTGATTGAGTTCCCCCCGGTGATTGAGTTCCCCCCGGTGATTGAGTTCCCCCCGGTGATTGAGTTCCCCCCGGTGATTGAGTTCCCCCCGGTGATTGAGTTCCCCCCGGTGATTGAGTTGCCCCCGGTGATTGAGTTGCCCCCGGTGATTGAGTTGCCCCCGGTGATTGAGTTCCCCCCGGTGATTGAGTTGCCCCCGGTGATTGAGTTCCCCCCGGTGATTGAGTTCCCCCGGTGATTGAGTTCCCCCCGGTGATTGAGTTGCCCCCGGTGATTGAGTTCCCCCGGTGATTGAGTTCCCCCCGGTGATTGAGTTCCCCCCGGTGATTGAGTTCCCCCGGTGATTGAGTTCCCCCCGGTGATTGAGTTCCCCCCGGTGATTGAGTTCTCCCCGGTGATTGAGTTCCCCCCGGTGATTGAGTTCCCCCCGGTGATTGAGTTCCCCCCGGTGATTGAGTTCTCCCCGGTGATTGAGTTCCCCCCGGTGATTGAGTTCCCCCCGGTGATTGAGTTCCCCCCGGTGATTGAGTTCCCCCCGGTGATTGAGTTCCCCCCCGGTGATTGAGTTCCCCCCCGGTGATTGAGTTCCCCCCGGTGATTGAGTTCCCCCCCGGTGATTGAGTTCCCCCCGGTGATTGAGTTCCCCCCGGTGATTGAGTTCCCCCCGGTGATCGAGTTCCCCCCGGTGATTGAGTTCCCCCCCGGTGATTGAGTTCCCCCCGGTGATTGAGTTCCCCCCGGTGATTGAGTTCCCCCCGGTGATTGAGTTCCCCCCGGTGATCGAGTTCCCCCCGGTGATCGAGTTCCCCCCGGTGATCGAGTTCCCCCCGGTGATTGAGTTCCCCCCGGTGATTGAGTTCCCCCCCGGTGATTGAGTTCTCCCCGGTGATTGAGTTCCCCCCGGTGATCGAGTTCCCCCCGGTGATCGAGTTCCCCCCGGTGATTGAGTTCCCCCCGGTGATTGAGTTCCCCCCGGTGATCTAGTTCCCCCCGGTGATTGAGTTCCCCCCCGGTGATTGAGTTCCCCCCGGTGATTGAGTTCCCTCCGGTGATCGAGTTCCCCCCGGTGATCGAGTTCCCCCCGGTGATCGAGTTCCCCCCGGTGATCGAGTTCCCCCCGGTGATTGAGTTCCCCCCGGTGATCGAGTTCCCCCCGGTGATCGAGTTCCCCCCGGTGATCGAGTTCCCCCCGGTGATTGAGTTCCCCCCGGTGATTGAGTTCCCCCCGGTGATCGAGTTCCCCCCGGTGATTGAGTTCCCCCCCGGTGATTGAGTTCCCCCCGGTGATCGAGTTCCCCCCGGTGATTGAGTTCTCCCCGGTGATTGAGTTCCCCCCGGTGATTGAGTTCTCCCCGGTGATTGAGTTCTCCCCGGTGATTGAGTTCCCCCCGGTGATTGAGTTCCCCCCGGTGATTGAGTTCCCCCCGGTGATCGAGTTCCCCCCGGTGATTGAGTTCTCCCCGGTGATTGAGTTCCCCCCGGTGATCGAGTTCCCCCCGGTGATCGAGTTCCCCCCGGTGATTGAGTTCTCCCCGGTGATTGAGTTCTCCCCGGTGATTGAGTTCCCCCCGGTGATTGAGTTCCCCCCGGTGATTGAGTTCCCCCCCGGTGATTGAGTTCCCCCCGGTGATTGAGTTCCCCCCCGGTGATTGAGTTCCCCCCGGTGATCGAGTTCCCCCCGGTGATTGAGTTCTCCCCGGTGATTGAGTTCCCCCCGGTGATTGAGTTTCCCCCGGTGATGGAGTTCCCCCCGGTGATTGAGTTCCCCCCCGGTGATTGAGTTCCCCCCGGTGATTGAGTTCCCCCCCGGTGATTGAGTTCCCCCCGGTGATCGAGTTCCCCCCGGTGATTGAGTTCCCCCCGGTGATGGAGTTCCCCCCGGTGATGGAGTCGGCCGCCGGTACCCGCCGCCGCAGGTGCAGCGCTACGACCCCGGCGAGAACCGCTGGAGCGTGGTGGCGTCGTGCCCGCAGCCCTGGCGCCACGCGGCCGCGGCCGTCTTCGGCGGGCAGATCTTCGTGATCGGCGGCGAGACGGAGCTGTCGGCGGTCGCCGCCTACCGCTTCGACTGCGACGCGGCGGCCTGGACCCGCGTCGGCGGCGACGTCACCGCCAAGCGCATGAGCTGCCTGGCGGCGGCCAGCGGCGACAAGCTGTACGCCGTGGGCGGGTACTTCGGCACGCAGCGCGGCAAGACGCTCGACTGCTACGACCCGGCGCTGGACACGTGGGCGAGCGTCACCAGCGTGCCCTACTCGCTCATCCCCACCGCCTTCGTCAGCACCTGGAAGCACCTGCCGGCCTGAGCGGCGGGGGGGGGGGGGGGGGGCGGGGTGGGGGGGGAGGACGGGGGGGGGGGGGGCGGCTGTCGCTGCTGCCGGGAGCGGCGCCCCCCGCGTGCAGGTAAGGAGACGTCTCGCCGGCGTGCAGGAGGTCGTGGTGGGTGCCATCCCGAGCGTGACGTCTGCTGCGTATGTGGAGTTTACGTCTCTCTCTTTCTCTCTCCGTGGTCGCGTGGGTTGGGTGGGTTGGGGGGGGTGGTGGTGGTGGGTGGGTGGAATCGAACCCACGAGCTCCTGCGCACCAGACGAGGTAGTTAACAGTTAACGGGCCTCGGGGTTTTTTTTTGTTTGGCTACCCACCACCTCCTCTACCTCCTCTACCTCATCATCATCATCGCCGCCGTCCCCCCCCGCCTCCCCCTCCTCCCCCTCCTCCTCGTCCCCCGCCGCTCGCCGTGCTCCCCACGGCGGCCCCGCGTTGGACGGCGCTTGATGGATCAGACAATCACGGCGAGCAGACACACGCACACACAGACACGCACACACACAGACACACGCACAGACACACCACACACACACAGACACACACTCACACACACTCACACACACACACAGACACACACAGACACACACAGACACACACAGACACACAGACACACACACACAGACACACACACACACAGACACACACAGACACACACACACAGACACACACAGACACACACAGACACACACAGACACACACACACACACAGACACACACAGACACACACACACAGACACACACAGGCACACACACAGACACACACACGCAAACACACACCCACACACACGCAAACACACACCCACACACACGCAAACACACACCCACACACCCTGCGTACGCAGCGGGGAGTGGTGGCGCAGTGGTTAGCAGCTACGCACCCGGACATTCGTGTACTTGGGCTAAGGGATGTGATACGGTGGTCCGGGGGAGTGAGTGGGTGAGTGAGCGAATGAGAGGGGTGAGTGAGAGTGAGTGAGCGGGGTGAGTGAGAGTGAGTGAGCGAGTGGGTGAGTGAGCGAATGAGAGAGGTGAGTGAGAGTGAGTGAGCGAATGAGAGGGGTGGGTGAGTGAAAGTGAGTGAGCGGGGTGAGTGAGTGAGCGAGTGAGACTGGTGAGTGAGAGTGATCGAGCGGGTGGGTGAGTGAGTGAGCGAGCGAATAGGTGGGTGAGTGAGCGTGAGTGAGTGAGCGGGTGGGTGAGTGAGCGAGTGAGAGGAGTGAGTGAGCGAGTGATAGAGTGAGCGAGCGAGTAAGTAGGTGGGTGAGTGAGCGAGTAAGTGGGTGGGTGAGTGAGCGAGGAAGTAGGTGGGTGAGTGAGTGAGTGAGCGATCGGGTGGGTGGGCGAGGTGAGAGGATGTGTTGTGACATGCAGTGTGGTGGTGGTAGTATAAACACAGCACGGCAAATTATTACGAGAAGCGACGTTTAAGTTATTTTTATTTCTGGCTGAGTTATCAATCCTCCTTACTCAGCTCAGTCAGGTCACTGTACACACCACGAGTAGCGTGGCATAGCTTCTCCATTGGCCCCATACCGGCGGCAGGGTTTAAACTCACCCCCCACAGACTCACTCACCCACAGACTCCCTCGCCCGCAGACTCACCCCCTACAGACTCACTCACCCACAGACTCACTCACCCACAGACTCACTAACCCACAGACTCACTCACCCACAGACTCACCCACAGACTCACCCAGACTCACTCCCCCATAGACTCACTCACCCACAGACTCACCCCCCACAGACTCACTCACCCACAGACTCACTCACCCACAGACTCACTCACCCACAGACTCACCCCCCACAGACTCACTCACCCACAGACTCACTCACCCACAGACTCACTCACCCACAGACTCACTCACCCACAGACTCACTCACCCACAGACTCGCCGACTCGCACGCGGACTCACCCCCCACAGACTCGCCCGCCCGCAGACTCACCCCCTACAGACTCACTCACCCACAGACTCACTCACCCACAGACTCACTCACCCACAGACTCACTCACCCACAGACTCACTCACCCACAGACTCGCCGACTCGCACGCGGACTCACCCCCCACAGACTCCCTCGCCCGCAGACTCACCCCCTACAGACTCACTCACCCACAGACTCACTCACCCACAGACTCACTAACCCACAGACTCACTCACCCACAGACTCACCCACAGACTCACCCAGACTCACTCCCCCACAGACTCACTCACCCACAGACTCACTCACCCACAGACTCACCCCCCACAGACTCACTCACCCACAGACTCACTCACCCACAGACTCACTCACCCACAGACTCACCCCCCACAGACTCGCCGACTCGCACGCGGACTCACCCCCCACAGACTCGCCCGCCCGCAGAGTCGTTCGCTCACCGCCACCACTACCGTAACCGTCACCGCCACCACTACCGTAACCGTCACCACCACCACTACCGACACCGTAACCGCCACCACTACCGTAACCGTCACCACCACCACTACCGTAACCGTCACCACCACCACTACCGTAACCGTCACCACCACCACTACCGTAACCGTCACCACCACCACTACCGTAACCGTCACCACCACCACTACCGTAACCGTCACCACCACCACTACCGTAACCGTCACCACCACCACTACCGTAACCGTCACCACCACCACTACCGACACCGTCACCGCCACCACTACCGTAACCGTCACCACCACCACTACCGTAACCGCCACCACCACCACTACCGTAACCGTCACCACTACCGTAACCGTCACCACCACCACTACCGTAACCGCCACCACCACCACTACTGTCACCGCCACCACCACCACTACCGTAACCGTCACCACTACCGCCACCACCACCACTACTGTAACCGCCACCACCACCACTACCGTAACCGCCACCACCACCACTACCGTCACCGCCACCACCACCACTACCGTAACCGCCACCACTACCGTAACCGTCACCACCACCACTACCGTAACCGCCACCACTACCGTAACCGCCACCACCACCACTACCGTAACCGCCACCACCACCACTACCGTAACCGCCACCACCACCACTACCGTAACCGCCACCACCACCACTACCGTAACCGCCACCACCACCACTACCGTAACCGCCACCACCACCACTACCGTAACCGCCACCACCACCACTACCGTAACCGCCACCACCACCACTACCGTAACCGCCACCACCACCACTACCGTAACCGCCACCACCACCACTACCGTAACCGCCACCACCACTACCGTAACCGCCACCACCACCACTACCGTAACCGTCACCACCACCACTACCGTCACCGCCACCACTACCGTAACCGTCACCGCCACCACTGCCGTAACCGTCACCACCACCACTACCGTAACTGCCACCACCACCACCACTACCGTAACCGCCACCACCACCACTACCGTAACCGCCACCACCACCACTACTGTAACCGCCACCACCACCACTACCATAACCGCCACCAGCACCACTACCGTAACCGCCACCACCACCACTACCGTCACCGCCACCACTACCATAACCGCCACCACTGCCGTAACCGTCACCACCACCACCGTCACCACCAACAAGCAGCAGTTCGAAATAAATGAACTGGTCAATCTGGATGATGATGATGATGTAAGAGTGCACCGCTCCCAGTGGCTAACTAACATCGCTACGGGCAGAGCGTTTCAGGCGGACGCAGAAGCGCATCTGAGAGATAACCGCGCGACGCTTTGCCGCGTAAACCGGCGTGAGAATTACAATCATTAGAATCATTAACTTTGTGATCGGCCGTGTTGGAGGTGCGCCTGGATGTCTCGTGTCAAACGCTGCTGCCGGGGATGTTTAAAAAAAAATGTTTTAATCTTTTTACATTTTAAGCCGCTCCAAGCGAAACCGGCCCCGGCGTTACTTGCCGGTTCATCTTCTTCTTGTCGGGTGGCAGCCTTGTTTATTACGTTCCGGCTGCTTCTCTCGGACGTAGCGAGACGGGGGGGGGGGCGAGCGAGCGGTGGTGGCGGATGTGGAGGATGTGGAGGATTAACATAAACACCACGGCAGGGACACCGATCCTTGCCTGGAACAAACACACGCGCATACGCGTGCGCGCGTAATGAAATAAGTCACGTGTGCGTACGCGTCTCTGCACGCGTGTGTTTGTCATTGTATGTGCCTGCGTCAGTGTGTGTGCACGTGCGTGTCTATGTGTGCGTGTGTGTCTATGTGTGCGTGCGTGTCTGTGTGCGTGTGTGTCTATGCGTGCATGTGTGTCAATGTGTGTGTCTTTGTGTGCGTGTGTCTGTGTGTGCGTGTGTGTCTATGTTGTGTGTCTGTGCGTGTGTCTTTGTGTGCGTGTGTCTGTGCGTGTGTCTGTGCGTGCGTGTGTGTCTATGTGTGCGTGTGTGTCTATGTGTGTGTCTATGCGTGCATGTGTGTCAATGTGTGTGCGTGTGTCTATGTGTGCGTGTGTGTCTATGTGTGTGTCTATGCGTGCATGTGTGTCAATGTGTGTGCGTGTGTCTATGTGTGCGTGTGTGTCTGTGCGTGTGTCTGTGTGTGCATGTGTGTCTATGTGTGTGTCTGTGTGTGTGTCCAATACATTGGCGAGCAACAGCACCTATGAAGGCCGCCACAGCACACGAGAGGTGGGTGGCCAGCACCACGCCCGGCCGCCTTTGTCTCCCCAGTTCCTGTTCAGATAATCGTCACCGTTGTTGACCGTGAGCGGGAATCGTACTTGGGTCGCCGGCGCTACACTATCACTCCCCATAAATCACCCACACACCCACCAACCTCACCACACCCACCCACCCACCGACCCACCAACCCATCCACCCACCCATCTACCAACTCACCCACCAACCTCACCCACCCACCAACCTCACCACACCCACCCACCAACCCACCCACCAACCCACCTACGGGCCGCGCCCCGCCTCTCCCACCGCGCCAGGCCGGCACTGACGGGGCCCGACGTGCCGATGACAGACGTCCGCCCACGCCTCTCTGGTGATCTAAATAGTGGCTGTCACGGGGGGTGGGGGGGGCAGCCAGCCGTGACCCCGGGGGCCACACTTCCCCCCTTCCATTCACTCAAGGCCCGGGGCGACGGGGCGCGTTGGTGAATCGCCGGCAGTGTTTGCCGTATAATGACGGCGCTTGCCACGATTACACCACCATCACCACCAGAACTACCGTCGCGACCGCCACCATCGGCGTCGTCTTCACCGTTATAACCAACCGCCTTCGGCACCTCCACTATCGCCGCCGCCGCTGCCACCACCACGCGACTTTCCGCCACCGCTTAGTTCTCAATGCGCGTTGCCGATCTTGGCAGAACAACACAAAGGAGTTCTGGATTTAGTTTTTTTCGGTAAAGTCACGTTGGTAAAAAACAAAGTTACAGTATCAAGTAATTTTGCTGTGACGGTTCCACCTGAAGACAGAAGCTTGTGTTGCCTCCAAAAACGTCATGATTTTTATTTTTTTATTTTTTTATTTTTTTACCAACGTGACTTTACCGATAAATCCAAAGAGTATGAACACAAAGGAGGACCGAGGAGCCCCCCCCCCCACTCGGTCATCTTTGCGCTGGCAACGGGCGACGGCGGTCCGTGTCCCGCCGCGGCCTCTACCGCCACTCCCCCCCCCCCCCGCCACCACCTCCTAGACCCCCCGCTCACCCCCAAGCGAAGTCGTTCACAGTCGGCGCTTTTCGTGATTTAACAAAGAAATGCTGAGAATGGAGGCCTGGTGGAGTGGTGGGGGGGGGGTGACAGAGGAGGAGAGATCCGTTGACGCGGGAGCTTTGTGGCTGTGGCTGGGCAGGTGGGGAGGGGGGCAGACTTCAACTAGTTACTACTTCAACTAATTACTACTCCCAACTAGTTACTACAATTAGTTACTACAATTAGTTACTACAACAAGTTACTACAATTAGTTACTACAATTAGTTACTACAATTAGTTACTACAATTAGTTACTACAATTAGTTACTACAACTAGTTACTACAATTAGTTACTACAATTAGTTACTACAATTAGTTACTACAACTAGTTACTACAATTAGTTACTACAACTAGTTACTACAATTAGTTACTACAATTAGTTACTACAACTAGTTACTACAATTAGTTACTACAATTAGTTACTACAATTAGTTACTACAACTAGTTACTACAATTAGTTACTACAACTAGTTACTACAATTAGTTACTACAATTAGTTACTACAATTAGTTACTACAATTAGTTACTACAATTAGTTACTACAATTAGTTACTACAACTAGTTACTACAATTAGTTACTACAATTAGTTACTACAATTAGTTACTACAATTAGTTACTACAACTAGTTACTACAATTAGTTACTACAATTAGTTACTACAATCAGTTACTACAATCAGTTACTACAATCAGTTACTACAATTAGTTACTACAATTAGTTACTACAATTAGTTACTACAACTAGTTACTACAATTAGTTACTACAATTAGTTACTACAACTAGTTACTACAATTAGTTACTACAATTAGTTACTACAACTAGTTACTACAATTAGTTACTACAATTAGTTACTACAATTAGTTACTACAATTAGTTACTACAACTAGTTACTACAATTAGTTACTACAATCAGTTACTACAATCAGTTACTACAATCAGTTACTACAACTAGTTACTACAATCAGTTACTACAATCAGTTACTACAATTAGTTACTACAATTAGTTACTACAATTAGTTACTACAATTAGTTACTACAACTAGTTACTACAATTAGTTACTACAACTAGTTACTACAATTAGTTACTACAATTAGTTACTACAATTAGTTACTACAATTAGTTACTACAACTAGTTACTACAATTAGTTACTACAATCAGTTACTACAATCAGTTACTACAATCAGTTACTACAACTAGTTACTACAATCAGTTACTACAATCAGTTACTACAATTAGTTACTACAATTAGTTACTACAATTAGTTACTACAATTAGTTACTACAACTAGTTACTACAATTAGTTACTACAACTAGTTACTACAATTAGTTACTACAATTAGTTACTACAACTAGTTACTACAATTAGTTACTACAATTAGTTACTACAATTAGTTACTACAATTAGTTACTACAATTAGTTACTACAATCAGTTACTACAATTAGTTACTACAATCAGTTACTACAATTAGTTACTACAATTAGTTACTACAATCAGTTACTACAATTAGTTACTACAATCAGTTACTACAACTAGTTACTACAATCAGTTACTACAATCAGTTACTACAATTAGTTACTACAATCAGTTACTACAACTAGTTACTACAACTAGTTACTACAATCAGTTACTACAATTAGTTACTACAATTAGTTACTACAATTAGTTACTACAATCAGTTACTACAACTAGTTACTACAATTAGTTACTACAATCAGTTACTACAATCAGTTACTACAATCAGTTACTACAATCAGTTACTACAATCAGTTACTACAATTAGTTACTACAATCAGTTACTACAACTAGTTACTACAATCAGTTACTACAATCAGTTACTACAATCAGTTACTACAATTAGTTACTACAATTAGTTACTACAATTAGTTACTACAATCAGTTACTACAATTAGTTACTACAATCAGTTACTACAACTAGTTACTACAATTAGTTACTACAATTAGTTACTACAATTAGTTACTACAATCAGTTACTACAATTAGTTACTACAATTAGTTACTACAATTAGTTACTACAATCAGTTACTACAATTAGTTACTACAATCAGTTACTACAATCAGTTACTACAATTAGTTACTACAATTAGTTACTACAATTAGTTACTACAATCAGTTACTACAACTAGTTACTACAATTAGTTACTACAATTAGTTACTACAATCAGTTACTACAATTAGTTACTACAATCAGTTACTACAATCAGTTACTACAATTAGTTACTACAATTAGTTACTACAATTAGTTACTACAATCAGTTACTACAACTAGTTACTACAATTAGTTACTACAATTAGTTACTACAATCAGTTACTACAATTAGTTACTACAATCAGTTACTACAATTAGTTACTACAATTAGTTACTACAATTAGTTACTACAATTAGTTACTACAATCAGTTACTACAACTAGTTACTACAATTAGTTACTACAATTAGTTACTACAATCAGTTACTACAATTAGTTACTACAATCAGTTACTACAACTAGTTACTACAATTAGTTACTACAATCAGTTACTACAATTAGTTACTACAATCAGTTACTACAACTAGTTACTACAACTAGTTACTACAATCAGTTACTACAATTAGTTACTACAACTAGTTACTACAATCAGTTACTACAACTAGTTACTACAACTAGTTACTACAACTAGTTACTACAACTAGTTACTACAATTAGTTACTACAATTAGTTACTACAACTAGTTACTACAACTAGTTACTACAACTAGTTACTACAATCAGTTACTACAATTAGTTACTACAACTAGTTACTACAATTAGTTACTACAATCAGTTACTACAATCAGTTACTACAACTAGTTACTACAATCAGTTACTACAACTAGTTACTACAATTAGTTACTACAACTAGTTACTACAATCAGTTACTACAACTAGTTACTACAATCAGTTACTACAACTAGTTACTACAATTAGTTACTACAATTAGTTACTACAATTAGTTACTACAACTAGTTACTACAATTAGTTACTACAATTAGTTACTACAATCAGTTACTACAATCAGTTACTACAATTAGTTACTACAATTAGTTACTACAATTAGTTACTACAATCAGTTACTACAATCAGTTACTACAACTAGTTACTACAATTAGTTACTACAATTAGTTACAACAATTAGTTACTACAATTAGTTACTACAATTAGTTACTACAATTAGTTACTACAATTAGTTACTACAATTAGTTACTACAATTAGTTACTACAATTAGTTACAACAATCAGTTACTACAATTAGTTACTACAATCAGTTACTACAACTAGTTACTACAATTAGTTACTACAATTAGTTACTACAATTAGTTACTACAATTAGTTACTACAATTAGTTACTACAATTAGTTACTACAATTAGTTACAACAATTAGTTACTACAATTAGTTACTACAATTAGTTACTACAACTAGTTACTACAATCAGTTACTACAATTAGTTACTACAATTAGTTACTACAATTAGTTACTACAATCAGTTACTACAATTAGTTACTACAATTAGTTACAACAATCAGTTACTACAATCAGTTACTACAATTAGTTACTACAATTAGTTACTACAATTAGTTACTACAATTAGTTACTACAATTAGTTACTACAATCAGTTACTACAATCAGTTACTACAATTAGTTACTACAATTAGTTACTACAATTAGTTACTACAATCAGTTACTACAATCAGTTACTACAATCAGTTACTACAATTAGTTACTACAATTAGTTACTACAATTAGTTACTACAATCAGTTACTACAATCAGTTACTACAATTAGTTACTACAATCAGTTACTACAATTAGTTACTACAATTAGTTACTACAATTAGTTACTACAATCAGTTACTACAATCAGTTACTACAATTAGTTACTACAATTAGTTACTACAATTAGTTACTACAATTAGTTACTACAATCAGTTACTACAATCAGTTACTACAATCAGTTACTACAATCAGTTACTACAATTAGTTACTACAACTAGTTACTACAATTAGTTACTACAATTAGTTACAACAATTAGTTACTACAATTAGTTACTACAATCAGTTACTACAATTAGTTACTACAATTAGTTACTACAATTAGTTACTACAATCAGTTACTACAATTAGTTACTACAATTAGTTACTACAATTAGTTACTACAATCAGTTACTACAATTAGTTACTACAATTAGTTACTACAATCAGTTACTACAACTAGTTACTACAATTAGTTACTACAATCAGTTACTACAATTAGTTACTACAATTAGTTACTACAACTAGTTACTACAATTAGTTACTACAATCAGTTACTACAACTAGTTACTACAATCAGTTACTACAACTAGTTACTACAATTAGTTACTACAATTAGTTACTACAATTAGTTACTACAATTAGTTACTACAATTAGTTACTACAATTAGTTACTACAATTAGTTACTACAATTAGTTACTACAATCAGTTACTACAATCAGTTACTACAACTAGTTACTACAATTAGTTACTACAATTAGTTACTACAATTAGTTACTACAATTAGTTACTACAACTAGTTACTACAATCAGTTACTACAATCAGTTACTACAATTAGTTACTACAATTAGTTACTACAATTAGTTACTACAATTAGTTACTACAATCAGTTACTACAATTAGTTACTACAATTAGTTACTACAATTAGTTACTACAATTAGTTACTACAATCAGTTACTACAACTAGTTACTACAATCAGTTACTACAATCAGTTACTACAATCAGTTACTACAACTAGTTACTACAATTAGTTACTACAATTAGTTACTACAATTAGTTACTACAATCAGTTACTACAATTAGTTACTACAACTAGTTACTACAATTAGTTACTACAATCAGTTACTACAACTAGTTACTACAATTAGTTACTACAATTAGTTACTACAATCAGTTACTACAATCAGTTACAACAACTAGTTACTACAACTAGTTACTACAATTAGTTACTACAATTAGTTACTACAATCAGTTACTACAATCAGTTACTACAATTAGTTACTACAATTAGTTACTACAATTAGTTACTACAACTAGTTACTACAATCAGTTACTACAACTAGTTACTACAATTAGTTACTACAATTAGTTACTACAATTAGTTACTACAATCAGTTACTACAATCAGTTACTACAACTAGTTACTACAATTAGTTACTACAATTAGTTACTACAACTAGTTACTACAATCAGTTACTACAATCAGTTACTACAACTAGTTACTACAACTAGTTACTACAATTAGTTACTACAACTAGTTACTACAATCAGTTACTACAATTAGTTACTACAATTAGTTACTACAATTAGTTACTACAATTAGTTACTACAATCAGTTACTACAACTAGTTACTACAATCAGTTACTACAACTAGTTACTACAATTAGTTACTACAACTAGTTACTACAATTAGTTACTACAATTAGTTACTACAATTAGTTACTACAATTAGTTACAACAATTAGTTACTACAATTAGTTACTACAATTAGTTACTACAATTAGTTACTACAATTAGTTACTACAATTAGTTACTACAATTAGTTACTACAATTAGTTACAACAATTAGTTACTACAATTAGTTACTACAATCAGTTACTACAATTAGTTACTACAATTAGTTACTACAATCAGTTACTACAATTAGTTACTACAATTAGTTACTACAATCAGTTACTACAATCAGTTACTACAATTAGTTACTACAATCAGTTACTACAATCAGTTACTACAATCAGTTACTACAATTAGTTACTACAATTAGTTACTACAATTAGTTACTACAATTAGTTACTACAATTAGTTACTACAATTAGTTACTACAATTAGTTACTACAATTAGTTACAACAATTAGTTACTACAATTAGTTACTACAATCAGTTACTACAATCAGTTACTACAATTAGTTACTACAATCAGTTACTACAATCAGTTACTACAATCAGTTACTACAATTAGTTACTACAATTAGTTACTACAATCAGTTACTACAATCAGTTACTACAATCAGTTACTACAATCAGTTACTACAATCAGTTACTACAATTAGTTACTACAATTAGTTACTACAATCAGTTACTACAATCAGTTACTACAATTAGTTACTACAATCAGTTACTACAATCAGTTACTACAATTAGTTACTACAATCAGTTACTACAACTAGTTACTACAATTAGTTACTACAATTAGTTACTACAATTAGTTACTACAATCAGTTACTACAATCAGTTACTACAATCAGTTACTACAATTAGTTACTACAATCAGTTACTACAATCAGTTACTACAATTAGTTACTACAACTAGTTACTACAATTAGTTACTACAATCAGTTACTACAATTAGTTACTACAATTAGTTACTACAACTAGTTACTACAATTAGTTACTACAATCAGTTACTACAATTAGTTACTACAATTAGTTACTACAACTAGTTACTACAATTAGTTACTACAATCAGTTACTACAACTAGTTACTACAATCAGTTACTACAACTAGTTACTACAATCAGTTACTACAATTAGTTACTACAACTAGTTACTACAATTAGTTACTACAATCAGTTACTACAATTAGTTACTACAATTAGTTACTACAATTAGTTACTACAATTAGTTACTACAATCAGTTACTACAACTAGTTACTACAATTAGTTACTACAATTAGTTACTACAGTCAGTTACTACAATCAGTTACTACAATTAGTTACTACAACTAGTTACTACAATCAGTTACTACAACTAGTTACTACAATTAGTTACTACAATTAGTTACTACAATCAGTTACTACAATCAGTTACTACAATTAGTTACTACAATTAGTTACTACAATCAGTTACTACAACTAGTTACTACAATTAGTTACTACAACTAGTTACTACAATTAGTTACTACAATTAGTTACTACAACTAGTTACTACAATCAGTTACTACAATTAGTTACTACAATCAGTTACTACAACTAGTTACTACAATTAGTTACTACAACTAGTTACTACAATTAGTTACTACAATTAGTTACTACAATCAGTTACTACAACTAGTTACTACAACAAGTTACTACAACTAGTTACTACAATTAGTTACTACAATTAGTTACTACAATCAGTTACTACAACTAGTTACTACAATTAGTTACTACAACTAGTTACTACAATTAGTTACTACAATTAGTTACTACAATTAGTTACTACAATTAGTTACTACAATTAGTTACTACAACTAGTTACTACAATCAGTTACTACAATTAGTTACTACAATCAGTTACTACAACTAGTTACTACAATTAGTTACTACAACTAGTTACTACAATTAGTTACTACAATTAGTTACTACAATTAGTTACTACAACTAGTTACTACAATTAGTTACTACAATTAGTTACTACAATCAGTTACTACAATCAGTTACTACAATTAGTTACTACAACTAGTTACTACAATTAGTTACTACAACTAGTTACTACAACTAGTTACTACAATTAGTTACTACAACTAGTTACTACAACTAGTTACTACAATTAGTTACTACAATCAGTTACTACAATTAGTTACTACAATCAGTTACTACAATTAGTTACTACAACTAGTTACTACAATTAGTTACTACAATTAGTTACTACAATTAGTTACTACAACTAGTTACTACAATTAGTTACTACAACTAGTTACTACAATTAGTTACTACAATTAGTTACTACAATTAGTTACTACAATTAGTTACTACAACTAGTTACTACAATTAGTTACTACAATTAGTTACTACAACTAGTTACTACAATTAGTTACTACAATTAGTTACTACAATTAGTTACTACAACTAGTTACTACAATTAGTTACTACAATTAGTTACTACAACTAGTTACTACAACTAGTTACTACAATTAGTTACTACAATTAGTTACTACAATCAGTTACTACAATTAGTTACTACAATTAGTTACTACAACTAGTTACTACAATTAGTTACTACAATTAGTTACTACAATCAGTTACTACAATTAGTTACTACAATTAGTTACTACAATCAGTTACTACAATTAGTTACTACAATTAGTTACTACAATTAGTTACTACAACTAGTTACTACAATTAGTTACAACAATTAGTTACTACAATTAGTTACTACAATTAGTTACTACAATTAGTTACTACAACTAGTTACTACAATTAGTTACTACAATTAGTTACTACAATTAGTTACTACAACTAGTTACTACAATTAGTTACTACAATTAGTTACTACAATTAGTTACTACAATTAGTTACTACAATTAGTTACTACAATTAGTTACTACAATTAGTTACAACAATTAGTTACTACAATTAGTTACTACAATTAGTTACTACAATTAGTTACTACAATTAGTTACTACAATTAGTTACTACAATTAGTTACTACAATCAGTTACTACAATCAGTTACTACAATCAGTTACTACAATTAGTTACTACAATTAGTTACTACAATCAGTTACTACAATTAGTTACTACAATTAGTTACTACAATCAGTTACTACAATTAGTTACTACAATTAGTTACTACAATTAGTTACAACAATTAGTTACTACAATTAGTTACTACAACTAGTTACTACAATTAGTTACTACAATTAGTTACTACAATTAGTTACTACAATCAGTTACTACAATTAGTTACTACAATTAGTTACTACAATTAGTTACAACAATTAGTTACTACAATTAGTTACTACAATTAGTTACAACAATTAGTTACTACAACTAGTTACTACAATTAGTTACTACAATTAGTTACTACAATTAGTTACTACAATCAGTTACTACAATTAGTTACTACAATCAGTTACTACAATTAGTTACTACAATCAGTTACTACAATTAGTTACTACAATTAGTTACTACAATTAGTTACTACAATCAGTTACTACAATTAGTTACTACAATTAGTTACTACAATTAGTTACTACAATTAGTTACTACAATTAGTTACTACAACTAGTTACTACAATTAGTTACTACAATTAGTTACTACAATTAGTTACTACAATCAGTTACTACAATTAGTTACTACAATTAGTTACTACAATCAGTTACTACAATTAGTTACTACAATTAGTTACTACAATTAGTTACTACAATCAGTTACTACAATCAGTTACTACAATCAGTTACTACAATCAGTTACTACAATTAGTTACTACAATTAGTTACTACAATTAGTTACTACAATCAGTTACTACAATCAGTTACTACAATCAGTTACTACAATCAGTTACTACAATCAGTTACTACAATTAGTTACTACAATTAGTTACTACAATTAGTTACTACAATCAGTTACAACAATTAGTTACAACAACTAGTTACTACAATCAGTTACTACAATTAGTTACTACAATTAGTTACTACAATTAGTTACTACAATCAGTTACTACAACTAGTTACTACAATCAGTTACTACAATTAGTTACTACAATTAGTTACTACAATTAGTTACTACAATTAGTTACTACAATCAGTTACTACAATTAGTTACAACAATTAGTTACTACAATTAGTTACTACAATTAGTTACTACAATTAGTTACTACAATTAGTTACTACAATCAGTTACTACAACTAGTTACTACAATCAGTTACTACAATCAGTTACTACAATTAGTTACTACAATTAGTTACTACAATTAGTTACTACAATTAGTTACTACAATCAGTTACTACAATTAGTTACTACAATCAGTTACTACAATTAGTTACTACAATTAGTTACTACAATTAGTTACTACAATTAGTTACTACAATTAGTTACAACAATCAGTTACTACAATTAGTTACTACAATCAGTTACTACAATTAGTTACTACAATTAGTTACTACAATTAGTTACTACAATTAGTTACTACAATTAGTTACTACAATCAGTTACTACAATTAGTTACTACAATTAGTTACTACAATCAGTTACTACAATTAGTTACTACAATTAGTTACTACAATTAGTTACTACAATCAGTTACTACAACTAGTTACTACAATTAGTTACTACAATCAGTTACTACAATTAGTTACTACAATTAGTTACTACAATCAGTTACTACAATCAGTTACTACAATTAGTTACTACAATTAGTTACTACAACTAGTTACTACAACTAGTTACTACAATTAGTTACTACAACTAGTTACTACAACTAGTTACTACAATTAGTTACTACAATTAGTTACTACAACTAGTTACTACAATTAGTTACTACAATTAGTTACTACAATCAGTTACTACAATTAGTTACTACAACTAGTTACTACAATCAGTTACTACAATTAGTTACTACAATTAGTTACTACAATCAGTTACTACAATTAGTTACTACAACTAGTTACTACAACTAGTTACTACAATTAGTTACTACAATTAGTTACTACAATTAGTTACAACAATCAGTTACTACAATTAGTTACTACAATCAGTTACTACAATTAGTTACTACAACTAGTTACTACAACTAGTTACTACAATTAGTTACTACAATTAGTTACTACAATTAGTTACTACAATTAGTTACTACAATTAGTTACTACAATTAGTTACTACAATTAGTTACTACAACTAGTTACTACAACTAGTTACTACAATCAGTTACTACAATTAGTTACTACAATTAGTTACTACAATTAGTTACTACAATTAGTTACTACAACTAGTTACTACAATTAGTTACTACAATTAGTTACTACAACTAGTTACTACAATTAGTTACTACAATTAGTTACTACAACTAGTTACTACAACTAGTTACTACAATTAGTTACTACAATTAGTTACTACAATTAGTTACTACAATTAGTTACTACAACTAGTTACTACAATTAGTTACTACAATTAGTTACTACAACTAGTTACTACAACTAGTTACTACAACTAGTTACTACAATTAGTTACTACAATTAGTTACTACAATTAGTTACTACAATTAGTTACTACAACTAGTTACTACAATTAGTTACTACAATTAGTTACTACAACTAGTTACTACAATTAGTTACTACAATTAGTTACTACAATTAGTTACTACAATTAGTTACTACAATTAGTTACTACAATTAGTTACTACAACTAGTTACTACAATTAGTTACTACAATTAGTTACTACAACTAGTTACTACAATTAGTTACTACAATTAGTTACTACAATTAGTTACTACAATTAGTTACTACAACTAGTTACTACAACAAGTTACTACAATTAGTTACTACAATTAGTTACTACAACTAGTTACTACAACAAGTTACTACAATTAGTTACTACAATTAGTTACTACAATCAGTTACTACAATTAGTTACTACAATTAGTTACTACAATTAGTTACTACAATTAGTTACTACAACTAGTTACTACAATTAGTTACTACAATTAGTTACTACAATTAGTTACTACAACTAGTTACTACAACAAGTTACTACAATTAGTTACTACAATTAGTTACTACAACTAGTTACTACAACAAGTTACTACAATTAGTTACTACAATTAGTTACTACAATCAGTTACTACAATTAGTTACTACAATTAGTTACTACAATCAGTTACTACAACTAGTTACTACAATTAGTTACTACAATCAGTTACTACAATTAGTTACTACAACTAGTTACTACAATTAGTTACTACAACTAGTTACTACAATTAGTTACTACAATTAGTTACTACAATTAGTTACTACAATTAGTTACTACAATCAGTTACTACAATTAGTTACTACAACTAGTTACTACAATTAGTTACTACAACTAGTTACTACAATTAGTTACTACAATTAGTTACTACAATTAGTTACTACAATCAGTTACTACAACTAGTTACTACAACTAGTTACTACAACTAGTTACTACAATTAGTTACTACAATCAGTTACTACAATTAGTTACTACAATCAGTTACTACAATTAGTTACTACAATTAGTTACTACAATTAGTTACTACAACTAGTTACTACAATCAGTTACTACAATTAGTTACTACAATTAGTTACTACAATTAGTTACTACAATTAGTTACTACAACTAGTTACTACAATTAGTTACTACAATTAGTTACTACAATTAGTTACTACAATTAGTTACTACAATTAGTTACTACAATTAGTTACTACAATTAGTTACTACAATCAGTTACTACAATTAGTTACTACAATTAGTTACTACAATTAGTTACTACAATTAGTTACTACAATTAGTTACTACAACTAGTTACTACAATTAGTTACTACAACTAGTTACTACAACTAGTTACTACAATTAGTTACTACAACTAGTTACTACAATTAGTTACTACAATTAGTTACTACAACTAGTTACTACAATTAGTTACTACAATTAGTTACTACAATTAGTTACTACAACTAGTTACTACAATTAGTTACTACAATTAGTTACTACAATCAGTTACTACAATTAGTTACTACAACTAGTTACTACAATTAGTTACTACAATTAGTTACTACAACTAGTTACTACAATTAGTTACTACAATCAGTTACTACAATCAGTTACTACAATTAGTTACTACAACTAGTTACTACAATTAGTTACTACAATTAGTTACTACAACTAGTTACTACAATTAGTTACTACAATTAGTTACTACAATTAGTTACTACAACTAGTTACTACAATTAGTTACTACAATTAGTTACTACAATCAGTTACTACAATTAGTTACTACAATTAGTTACTACAATTAGTTACTACAACTAGTTACTACAATTAGTTACTACAATTAGTTACTACAATCAGTTACTACAATTAGTTACTACAATTAGTTACTACAATTAGTTACTACAATCAGTTACTACAATTAGTTACTACAACTAGTTACTACAATTAGTTACTACAATCAGTTACTACAACTAGTTACTACAACTAGTTACTACAATTAGTTACTACAATCAGTTACTACAATTAGTTACTACAATTAGTTACTACAATCAGTTACTACAATCAGTTACTACAACTAGTTACTACAACTAGTTACTACAATCAGTTACTACAATTAGTTACTACAATTAGTTACTACAACAAGTTACTACAATTAGTTACTACAACTAGTTACTACAATTAGTTACTACAATTAGTTACTACAATTAGTTACTACAATTAGTTACTACAATCAGTTACTACAATCAGTTACTACAATTAGTTACTACAATTAGTTACTACAATCAGTTACTACAATCAGTTACTACAATCAGTTACTACAATCAGTTACTACAATTAGTTACTACAATTAGTTACTACAATCAGTTACTACAATCAGTTACTACAATCAGTTACTACAATCAGTTACTACAATTAGTTACTACAATTAGTTACTACAACTAGTTACTACAATCAGTTACTACAATTAGTTACTACAATTAGTTACTACAATTAGTTACTACAACTAGTTACTACAATCAGTTACTACAATTAGTTACTACAATTAGTTACTACAATTAGTTACTACAATTAGTTACTACAATTAGTTACTACAATTAGTTACTACAATCAGTTACTACAATTAGTTACTACAATCAGTTACTACAATTAGTTACTACAATCAGTTACTACAATCAGTTACTACAATTAGTTACTACAATCAGTTACTACAATTAGTTACTACAACTAGTTACTACAACTAGTTACTACAATCAGTTACTACAATTAGTTACTACAATCAGTTACTACAATCAGTTACTACAATTAGTTACTACAACTAGTTACTACAATTAGTTACTACAATCAGTTACTACAATTAGTTACTACAATCAGTTACTACAATCAGTTACTACAACTAGTTACTACAATTAGTTACTACAATCAGTTACTACAACTAGTTACTACAATTAGTTACTACAATCAGTTACTACAACTAGTTACTACAATTAGTTACTACAATTAGTTACTACAATTAGTTACTACAATTAGTTACTACAATCAGTTACTACAACTAGTTACTACAATTAGTTACTACAATTAGTTACTACAATTAGTTACTACAACTAGTTACTACAATCAGTTACTACAACTAGTTACTACAATTAGTTACTACAATTAGTTACTACAATTAGTTACTACAACTAGTTACTACAATCAGTTACTACAACTAGTTACTACAATCAGTTACTACAACTAGTTACTACAATTAGTTACTACAATTAGTTACTACAATTAGTTACTACAATTAGTTACTACAACTAGTTACTACAACAAGTTACTACAATTAGTTACTACAATTAGTTACTACAATTAGTTACTACAATTAGTTACTACAATCAGTTACTACAATTAGTTACTACAATTAGTTACTACAATTAGTTACTACAATTAGTTACTACAACTAGTTACTACAATTAGTTACTACAATTAGTTACTACAACTAGTTACTACAACTAGTTACTACAATTAGTTACTACAATTAGTTACTACAATTAGTTACTACAATTAGTTACTACAATTAGTTACTACAATTAGTTACTACAACTAGTTACTACAATTAGTTACTACAATTAGTTACTACAATTAGTTACTACAATTAGTTACTACAACTAGTTACTACAACTAGTTACTACAATTAGTTACTACAATTAGTTACTACAATTAGTTACTACAACTAGTTACTACAATTAGTTACTACAATTAGTTACTACAATTAGTTACTACAACTAGTTACTACAACTAGTTACTACAACAAGTTACTACAATTAGTTACTACAATTAGTTACTACAATTAGTTACTACAACAAGTTACTACAATTAGTTACTACAATTAGTTACTACAATTAGTTACTACAATTAGTTACTACAATCAGTTACTACAATTAGTTACTACAATTAGTTACTACAACAAGTTACTACAATTAGTTACTACAACAAGTTACTACAATTAGTTACTACAATTAGTTACTACAACAAGTTACTACAATTAGTTACTACAATTAGTTACTACAATTAGTTACTACAACTAGTTACTACAACAAGTTACTACAATTAGTTACTACAATTAGTTACTACAATTAGTTACTACAACTAGTTACTACAACAAGTTACTACAATTAGTTACTACAATTAGTTACTACAATTAGTTACTACAATTAGTTACTACAATTAGTTACTACAATTAGTTACTACAATTAGTTACTACAATTAGTTACTACAATTAGTTACTACAACTAGTTACTACAACAAGTTACTACAATTAGTTACTACAACAAGTTACTACAATTAGTTACTACAATTAGTTACTACAACTAGTTACTACAACAAGTTACTACAATTAGTTACTACAATTAGTTACTACAATCAGTTACTACAATTAGTTACTACAATTAGTTACTACAACTAGTTACTACAACTAGTTACTACAATTAGTTACTACAACTAGTTACTACAACTAGTTACTACAATTAGTTACTACAATCAGTTACTACAACTAGTTACTACAATTAGTTACTACAATTAGTTACTACAATCAGTTACTACAATTAGTTACTACAACTAGTTACTACAATTAGTTACTACAATCAGTTACTACAACTAGTTACTACAACTAGTTACTACAATTAGTTACTACAATTAGTTACTACAATTAGTTACTACAATTAGTTACTACAACTAGTTACTACAACTAGTTACTACAATTAGTTACTACAATTAGTTACTACAATTAGTTACTACAATCAGTTACTACAACTAGTTACTACAATTAGTTACTACAATCAGTTACTACAATTAGTTACTACAATCAGTTACTACAATTAGTTACTACAATTAGTTACTACAATTAGTTACTACAACTAGTTACTACAATCAGTTACTACAATTAGTTACTACAATTAGTTACTACAATTAGTTACTACAATTAGTTACTACAACTAGTTACTACAATTAGTTACTACAATTAGTTACTACAATTAGTTACTACAATTAGTTACTACAATTAGTTACTACAATTAGTTACTACAACTAGTTACTACAATTAGTTACTACAATTAGTTACTACAACTAGTTACTACAATTAGTTACTACAATTAGTTACTACAATTAGTTACTACAATTAGTTACTACAACTAGTTACTACAATTAGTTACTACAATTAGTTACTACAATTAGTTACTACAATTAGTTACTACAACTAGTTACTACAACAAGTTACTACAATTAGTTACTACAACAAGTTACTACAATTAGTTACTACAATTAGTTACTACAACTAGTTACTACAACAAGTTACTACAATTAGTTACTACAATTAGTTACTACAATTAGTTACTACAATCAGTTACTACAATTAGTTACTACAATTAGTTACTACAATTAGTTACTACAATTAGTTACTACAACTAGTTACTACAATTAGTTACTACAATCAGTTACTACAATTAGTTACTACAATTAGTTACTACAATTAGTTACTACAATTAGTTACTACAATTAGTTACTACAATTAGTTACTACAACAAGTTACTACAATTAGTTACTACAATCAGTTACTACAACTAGTTACTACAATTAGTTACTACAATTAGTTACTACAACTAGTTACTACAATCAGTTACTACAATCAGTTACTACAACTAGTTACTACAACTAGTTACTACAATTAGTTACTACAATCAGTTACTACAATTAGTTACTACAATTAGTTACTACAACAAGTTACTACAATTAGTTACTACAACTAGTTACTACAATTGGTTACTACAATCAGTTACTACAATCAGTTACTACAATTGGTTACTACAATCAGTTACTACAATCAGTTACTACAATTAGTTACTACAACAAGTTACTACAATTAGTTACTACAATTAGTTACTACAATTAGTTACTACAATCAGTTACTACAATCAGTTACTACAATTAGTTACTACAATTAGTTACTACAACAAGTTACTACAATTAGTTACTACAACAAGTTACTACAATTAGTTACTACAATTAGTTACTACAACTAGTTACTACAATTAGTTACTACAATTAGTTACTACAATTAGTTACTACAACTAGTTACTACAACAAGTTACTACAATTAGTTACTACAATTAGTTACTACAATTAGTTACTACAACTAGTTACTACAACAAGTTACTACAATTAGTTACTACAATTAGTTACTACAATTAGTTACTACAACTAGTTACTACAACAAGTTACTACAATTAGTTACTACAATTAGTTACTACAATTAGTTACTACAACTAGTTACTACAACAAGTTACTACAATTAGTTACTACAATTAGTTACTACAATTAGTTACTACAATTAGTTACTACAATTAGTTACTACAATTAGTTACTACAATTAGTTACTACAATTAGTTACTACAACTAGTTACTACAACAAGTTACTACAATTAGTTACTACAACAAGTTACTACAATTAGTTACTACAATTAGTTACTACAACTAGTTACTACAACAAGTTACTACAATTAGTTACTACAATTAGTTACTACAATTAGTTACTACAATCAGTTACTACAATTAGTTACTACAATTAGTTACTACAACTAGTTACTACAACTAGTTACTACAATTAGTTACTACAACTAGTTACTACAACTAGTTACTACAATTAGTTACTACAACTAGTTACTACAATTAGTTACTACAATTAGTTACTACAATCAGTTACTACAATTAGTTACTACAACTAGTTACTACAATTAGTTACTACAATCAGTTACTACAACTAGTTACTACAACTAGTTACTACAATTAGTTACTACAATTAGTTACTACAATTAGTTACTACAATTAGTTACTACAACTAGTTACTACAACTAGTTACTACAATTAGTTACTACAATTAGTTACTACAATCAGTTACTACAACTAGTTACTACAATTAGTTACTACAATCAGTTACTACAATTAGTTACTACAATCAGTTACTACAATTAGTTACTACAACTAGTTACTACAATCAGTTACTACAATTAGTTACTACAATTAGTTACTACAATTAGTTACTACAATTAGTTACTACAATTAGTTACTACAATCAGTTACTACAATCAGTTACTACAATTAGTTACTACAATCAGTTACTACAATTAGTTACTACAATTAGTTACTACAATTAGTTACTACAATCAGTTACTACAATTAGTTACTACAATTAGTTACTAAAACTAGTTACTACAATTAGTTACTACAATTAGTTACTACAATTAGTTACTACAATCAGTTACTACAACTAGTTACTACAATTAGTTACTACAATCAGTTACTACAATTAGTTACTACAATTAGTTACTAAAACTAGTTACTACAATTAGTTACTACAATTAGTTACTACAATTAGTTACTACAATCAGTTACTACAACTAGTTACTACAATTAGTTACTACAATTAGTTACTACAATTAGTTACTACAATTAGTTACTACAATTAGTTACTACAATTAGTTACTACAATCAGTTACTACAACTAGTTACTACAATTAGTTACTACAATTAGTTACTACAATTAGTTACTACAATCAGTTACTACAATTAGTTACTACAATTAGTTACTACAATTAGTTACTACAATTAGTTACTACAATCAGTTACTACAACTAGTTACTACAATTAGTTACTACAATTAGTTACTACAATTAGTTACTACAATCAGTTACTACAATTAGTTACTACAATTAGTTACTACAATTAGTTACTACAATTAGTTACTACAATCAGTTACTACAATTAGTTACTACAATTAGTTACTACAATTAGTTACTACAATCAGTTACTACAATCAGTTACTACAACTAGTTACTACAATTAGTTACTACAATTAGTTACTACAATCAGTTACTACAATTAGTTACTACAATCAGTTACTACAATCAGTTACTACAACTAGTTACTACAATTAGTTACTACAATTAGTTACTACAATCAGTTACTACAATTAGTTACTACAATCAGTTACTACAATTAGTTACTACAACTAGTTACTACAACTAGTTACTACAATTAGTTACTACAACTAGTTACTACAATTAGTTACTACAATTAGTTACTACAATTAGTTACTACAATTAGTTACTACAATTAGTTACTACAATTAGTTACTACAATTAGTTACTACAATTAGTTACTACAATTAGTTACTACAATTAGTTACTACAATCAGTTACTACAATTAGTTACTACAATCAGTTACTACAATTAGTTACTACAATTAGTTACTACAATTAGTTACTACAATTAGTTACTACAACTAGTTACTACAATTAGTTACTACAATTAGTTACTACAATTAGTTACTACAATTAGTTACTACAATTAGTTACTACAATTAGTTACTACAATTAGTTACTACAATTAGTTACTACAACTAGTTACTACAATTAGTTACTACAATTAGTTACTACAATTAGTTACTACAACTAGTTACTACAATTAGTTACTACAATTAGTTACTACAATTAGTTACTACAATTAGTTACTACAACTAGTTACTACAATTAGTTACTACAACTAGTTACTACAATTAGTTACTACAATTAGTTACTACAATTAGTTACTACAACTAGTTACTACAATTAGTTACTACAACTAGTTACTACAATTAGTTACTACAATTAGTTACTACAATTAGTTACTACAATTAGTTACTACAATTAGTTACTACAATTAGTTACTACAATTAGTTACTACAATTAGTTACTACAACTAGTTACTACAATTAGTTACTACAATTAGTTACTACAATTAGTTACTACAATTAGTTACTACAATTAGTTACTACAATTAGTTACTACAATTAGTTACTACAATTAGTTACTACAATTAGTTACTACAATCAGTTACTACAATTAGTTACTACAATTAGTTACTACAACTAGTTACTACAATTAGTTACTACAACTAGTTACTACAATTAGTTACTACAATTAGTTACTACAATTAGTTACTACAACTAGTTACTACAATTAGTTACTACAATTAGTTACTACAACTAGTTACTACAACTAGTTACTACAATTAGTTACTACAATCAGTTACTACAATTAGTTACTACAACTAGTTACTACAATTAGTTACTACAATTAGTTACTACAATCAGTTACTACAATTAGTTACTACAATTAGTTACTACAACTAGTTACTACAATTAGTTACTACAATTAGTTACTACAATTAGTTACTACAACTAGTTACTACAATTAGTTACTACAATTAGTTACTACAACTAGTTACTACAACTAGTTACTACAATTAGTTACTACAACTAGTTACTACAATTAGTTACTACAATTAGTTACTACAATCAGTTACTACAATTAGTTACTACAATTAGTTACTACAATTAGTTACTACAACTAGTTACTACAATTAGTTACTACAATTAGTTACTACAACTAGTTACTACAACTAGTTACTACAATTAGTTACTACAACTAGTTACTACAATTAGTTACTACAATTAGTTACTACAATTAGTTACTACAATTAGTTACTACAATCAGTTACTACAATTAGTTACTACAACTAGTTACTACAATTAGTTACTACAATTAGTTACTACAATTAGTTACTACAATTAGTTACTACAACTAGTTACTACAATCAGTTACTACAATTAGTTACTACAATTAGTTACTACAATTAGTTACTACAATTAGTTACTACAATTAGTTACTACAATTAGTTACTACAATTAGTTACTACAATTAGTTACTACAATTAGTTACTACAATTAGTTACTACAATTAGTTACTACAACTAGTTACTACAATCAGTTACTACAATTAGTTACTACAATTAGTTACTACAATTAGTTACTACAATTAGTTACTACAACTAGTTACTACAATTAGTTACTACAACTAGTTACTACAATTAGTTACTACAACTAGTTACTACAATTAGTTAGGACTTCACTTAGTTGCGACTTCAATGAGTAACTAGTTCAATTACTACTTCAACTAGTTTATGACCCTTGGGCTACACCCATTTCAAACCTTTAAAACAGCCTGCCTCAGCAGCTTTCCCCCTCTTTTTTTTCTCCTGATGACGATTGCTTGCGTTGCGATCGAAACGCCGTGATATTTTTAAAATATTTTTATTCACTTTATTTTTATTATTTTATTGTTCTATCTACGTGCCTTTTACCGAAACACCCAAACGATATGAATGCCTGCAGTCACGAAAGCTTTAAGTCAAGGTTCTCTTTGTTGTTTGCAGGTCGCCGGGGCGGACCGCCGCCGCCGTCAAGCCTCCGGCTTCTCCGCCAAACAATTTCTCGCGATTAAAAGTAATGAAAAAGATCTGAAATCTACAAAAGGAACCGGAACCAGTTGGAGCAAAACCCACGAGGGCTTGGCTCGTGAGCGCTCCTCGGAGAACGCGGCAACAAAAAATACCACGGGGCCCTCCGCCGCTCCCATTGCCGGACATCTGTGGACGAGAAGAGCTTCGTAGGCCATCGGATTTCTCAAGAAGGATTCCGCGTGATTGCGCAACCTTTGGAAAAAAATAAACTGTTGAGCTTAATAGAGGTTTTGTAGTGGGGGTTTTGATGGCCGAGAATATAAAATGCGTCGTGAAACCCACCACCACCACCACTGTGACAGGGCCAATCTGGTAAAGGTTTGTGTCACGTGAGACAAAACGTGCCAATTTAGAGAGTCAAACCCCACGACATTTAACGTTTGAATGTACCCCCCCCCCCCCCCCCCCGAGAAGACTCGGATTCCACGGTGCCCCCCGGGGGTGGGGACGATGATGAGGACGATGATGAGGACGATGATGAGGACGATGATGAGGACGATGACCGTCCAGGCGGAGAATCTAAGGCTGACCCGTCGATTCCCCGCACCCTCTCGCCCTCTTCCCTCTCGGCGACGGTTGTAACGAATCTCCCGTCGCGTGTTCGAGCCGCGGCGGCTGCCACCTTTGCCACCACCACCGTCACAACCGCCACCACCATCACAACCGCCGCCACCGTCACAACCACCGTCACAACCACCACCGTCACAACCGCCACCACCGTCACAACCACCGCCGCCTTGGGAGTTCTGGACGCGTGTGGCTTGTCTGTGTACAGCAGCTCACTCGGTTAACGTTTTTAATCCGTCCCACGGAAACTTCCGTCAACCGAAGTAGTAACCGTTAATCTAATAAAAAGCATGAAAAATACGTTTTTATAAATACCCGAGTCGGCAAGCGAGGCTTGTGTTCCCACTGCCAAACGGGAAGACGCCATGTAGACAAAGCCAGTCGAGGTCTCATCGCTCACGAATGGGCATCGCTGATTGGCTGAGGGCGCGGCTCAGCCCCACCTACGGACGCTCGGATTGGCTGAAATTGGCGCGCCGCGTGCGTAACGTCAACATGTTAGCGTTCAGTCAAAACCGCGGGGTCCTATGGGAGGCGAAACGTTAACTGATAAACCGTTAACCGAGGGACTCCTGTGTTAGATTTGAAGCTTTCGTGACTGCAAGGATTCATATTCTTAGGTTTTTTCGGTAAAGTCACGTAGGTAAAAAATCTAAATAAAAATTAATAAAAGACGGTTCCACCTGAAGACGGAAGCGTGTGTTGCCTCCGAAACGTCGTGATTTTTATTTTATTTTACTTTTATTAATTTTAATTTTTAACCTACGTGACTTTACCGAAAAAAACCTAAGAATATGGACTCTTGTGTGTTGAACTTCTTCGCACCGTACGTAGCCGACCGTGCTAGTCGGAGGTGGGTGTGTTGAAACGCCCGGTGCTGGGCACGAACCCACCCCCCTGCTCTGTCTTGAGAAGTCAGGCTGTGTCCGCTCCCTCGTCACACTCTAAAACGATTTCATTCTAGATTTGAAGCTTTCGTGACTGCAAGATTCATACTCTTAGGTTTTTTTCGGTAAAGTCACGTAGGTAAAAAAATAAAATTTAAACTAATAAAAGTAATAATAGAATAAAAATAATAAGTAATTTTTTTTTTTTAATTAATTTTCATTTTATTACCTACGTGACTTTACCGACAGAAACCTAAGAGTCTAAAACTATTCTTTTTATTTTACCAGGTACGGCCCCACTGAGCTACGTAGCTCGTTTTCAGAAGCGTCCTGGCGATCACAAATGACAGCAACTCAAACAAGTGGCTCATCATCATTGTCGTCGTGTGGATATTTATAGCAGCAGCAGCCAAATATTCTAAACACGTGACATTGATTCGAATGTGGAGGGAAAAACCGGTGGACCTGGAGAAAAATCCACGTGACCGCGGGGAGAGAGAGAGAGACGCAGACTCCAAATATACAGCAGCAGCAGGCGTCAGGGTCGGGATCAAACCCACGACCTCCTGCATACCAGGCGAGGTAGTTAACATCTCCTAGCCACATTGATGATGAGAGAGAGAGAGACACGACAACTCCAAGTATACAGCAGCAGCAGGCGTCAGGGTCGGGATCGATCCCACGACCTCCTGCACACCAGGCGAGGTAGTCAACATCTCCTAGCCACCGCGGCGACTCGGGCTGCGTCACAGGCAGGAACCTGGGCAGCGCGTCGCGAGCTGGTCGCCACCTCCTCCCCCACCGGCAGTTTCGCACCGTGCCGGACAGAACCGCACCGTGCCGGACAGAACCGCACCGTGTCGCACTGACCCGCACCGTGCCGGACCGAACCGCACCGTGCCGGAATGAACCACACCGAACGCTAGGCTGGACCGGCGGTCTTGGGGACAGATGCTCGGTTTGCCGGTGGAGGGTTGTTAACGGTGGGGGGGGGAAAGATGATGGACGGTCGGTGACGATTGATGCCTGGGGGAGCCATTGTGAAAGAAGGGCGGCGGTGGTGGTGGTGGTGGTGGTGGCGGTGGTGGTGGCGGTGGTGGCGGTGGTGGCGGTGGTGGTGGCGGTGGTGGTGGTGGTGGTGGCGGTGGTGGTGGCGGTGGTGGCGGTGGTGGCGGTGGCGGCGGTGGTGGTGGAGAGAGATTGGGGCGTGAATTGGATTGATGACCTTTGCTCTTTTACGGCGTCGTAATTTTGCAGTCGTTGGTCGCGTGATTTCCACTACGCGCCCGGTGGAGGATGGGGCATCGGGGGGGGGGGGGGTGGTGGGGGGGGGGTGCGGGCAGCGAGGGTAAGGTGGAAACATCCGCTGTTTGCAAAAAGTAATAATCGTGAATAATGGTGCCAATATACACGGGTCGCCGCACGCGAATGCGGCGGCGGTGTCGGTGCGAGCCAGAGATTTAGAGGCGCACTTGAGGACCGGCTGGCGATGCTCGCGGCCGGCGTGACTTTAGTTTCAGTGACCGAGTAGAGGAACTGTTTACAGTGTTTCGAGGCGAGGACACGGAGTGACCAAACGATATGTTTCAGGAACGACAAACCGAGGTTGGTTTTCGGAGGCTTTTTATTTTCGAAGCGCGTTGCGAGGACGTGTAAGAAGCCAGGGTGGCTGCCACGACCATCATCACCGTTGCCCCATCAGTTTTTTTTTTATATATTCTAAGATCATCGCGCGTGTATCTATGTATGTATTGAACTTCTATCACACCGTACGTAGCCAAGCGTGCTAATCGGAGGTGCAGTGTTGAGTCTATGGGCAGTGTTGAGTCTATGGGCAGTGTTGAGTCTATGGATAGTGTTGAGTCTATGGGCAGTGTTGAGTCTATGGGCAGTGTTGAGTCTATGGGCAGTGATAGTCTATGGGTAGTGTTGAGTCTGTGGATAGTGTTGAGTCTATGGGCAGTGTTGAGTCTATGGGTAGTGTTGAGTCTATGGGTAGTGTTGAGTCTGTGGGCAGTGTTGAGTCTATGGGTAGTGTTGAGTCTATGGGCAGTGTTGAGTCTATGGGTAGTGTTGAGTCTATGGGTAGTGTTGAGTCTATGGGCAGTGTTGAGTCTATGGGTAGTGTTGAGTCTATGGGTAGTGTTGAGTCTGTGGGTAGTGTTGAGTCTATGGGCAGTGTTGAGTCTATGGGTAGTGTTGAGTCTATGGGCAGTGTTGAGTCTATGGGTAGTGTTGAGTCTATGGGCAGTGTTGAGTCTATGGGCAGTGTTGAGTCTATGGGCAGTGTTGAGTCTATGGGCAGTGATAGTCTATGGGTAGTGTTGAGTCTGTGGATAGTGTTGAGTCTATGGGCAGTGTTGAGTCTATGGGTAGTGTTGAGTCTATGGGTAGTGTTGAGTCTGTGGGCAGTGTTGAGTCTATGGGTAGTGTTGAGTCTATGGGCAGTGTTGAGTCTATGGGTAGTGTTGAGTCTATGGGTAGTGTTGAGTCTATGGGCAGTGTTGAGTCTATGGGTAGTGTTGAGTCTATGGGCATTGTTGAGTCTATGGGCAGTGTTGAGTCTATGGGTAGTGTTGAGTCTATGGGCAGTGTTGAGTCTATGGGTAGTGTTGAGTCTATGGGCAGTGTTGAGTCTATGGGCAGTGTTGAGTCTATGGGCAGTGTTGAGTCTATGGGTAGTGTTGAGTCTATGGGCAGTGTTGAGTCTATGGGCAGTGTTGAGTCTATGGGCAGTGTTGGGTCTATGGGTAGTGTTGAGTCTATGGGCAGTGTTGAGTCTATGGGTAGTGTTGAGTCTATGGGCAGTGTTGGGTCTATGGGTAGTGTTGAGTCTATGGGCAGTGTTGAGTCTATGGGTAGTGTTGAGTCTATGGGCAGTGTTGAGTCTATGGGCAGTGTTGAGTCTATGGGTAGTGTTAGTCTATGGGCAGTGTTGAGTCTATGGGTAGTGTTGAGTCTATGGGTAGTGTTGAGTCTATGGGTAGTGTTGAGTCTATGGGCAGTGTTGAGTCTATGGGCAGTGTTGAGTCTATGGGCAGTGTTGAGTCTATGGGTAGTTTTGAGTCTATGGGCAGTGTTGAGTCTATGGTTAGTGTTGAGTCTATGGGCAGTGTTGAGTCTACGGGCAGTGTTGAGTCTATGGGCAGTGTTGAGTCTATGGGTAGTGTTGAGTCTTTGGGTAGTGTTGAGTCTTTGGGTAGTGTTGAGTCTATGGGTAGTGTTGAGTCTATGGGTAGTGTTGAGTCTATGAGCAGTGTTGAGTCTATGGGTAGTGTTGAGTCTATGGGCAGTGTTGAGTCTATGGGTAGTGTTGAGTCTATGGGTAGTGTTGAGTATATGGGCAGTGTTGAGTCTATGGGTAGTGTTGAGTCTATGGGCAGTGATGAGTCTATGGGCAGTGTTGAGTCTATGGGTAGTGTTGAGTCTATGGGCAGTGTTAAGTCTATGGGCAGTGTTAGTCTATGGGTAGTGATGAGTCTATGGGTAGTGTTGAGTCTATGGTGCAGTGTTAATTTATGTGCTAATCGGTGGTGCGAATCGCCACTTTGATTCAACTGTAACCCTCTAAGCAGCCAGCGTCACAAATGACCATGACGTAGACATGTATAGCAGCAACCAAAAACTGACGATTCTAAATGTAGATGGAAAAACCGGAGGATCCGGAGAAAATCCACGCGACCACACAGTGAGAGACACGCGCAGACTCCAAATATACAGCAGCAGCAGCAGGCATCGTCAGGGTCGGGATGGAACCCACGGCCTCCTGTAGACCAGGCGAGGGAGTTAACATCTCCCAGCCGCCGTGTTGATGATAAGAGAGAGAGACGCGCAGACTCCAAATATACAGCAGCAGGCGTCGGGGGTTGGGGTCAAACCCACGACCTCCTGCATGTCCGGCGAGGGAGATGACATCTCCTAGCCACCTAACAGTCGCACAGAGAGCGCTGCTGCTGCCGCTGCGTCCCTTGGGCCAAGACAAAGGTCCCCCGTGTAGCCTTAACAGACTGTTGGGGCAAGTGCTGTTAGCGAGCACCCTGTGAAGGCCGGCACAGCACACGAGGGGGGGTGGGCGGCCAGCACCACGCCCGGCCGCCTTTGTCTCCCCCCAGTGGCGATGTTTACCGCACCCAGGTACTCATTTGAGGCCGAGTCGACCTAGGGGAGGCCCGGGGGCCTGTTCAGATAATCGTCACTGGTGATGGCCGCGGACATTGTGAAAAAGAACTTTAGAGCTCATCAGATTCCTCCAGGATTCCTCCTCGATTCTGATTCCGCAGTGCCGCTCGCTCATCGTTGCGCCACCGCTCCCCGCTCAATGGGGGGATCACCGCAGCCGCAGCAGCAGCAGCAGCCGCAGCAGCAGCCGCAGCAGCCGCAGCAGCAGCAGCAGCAGCATCAGCAGCAGCAGCATCAGCAGCATCAGCAGCAGCATCAGCAGCATCAGCAGCAGCATCAGCATCAGCAGCAGCATCAGCAGCAGCATCAGCAGCAGCAGCAGCCGCAGCAGCAGCAGCATCAGCAGCAGCAGCAGCAGCCGCAGCAGCAGCCACAGCATCAGCATCAGCAGCATCGCTCCCCCCCCCCCTGCTCCTCTTGTGTTGCGAGAACCTGGCAGGGACCCCCTTCTGAGGCTTTGCTGGTTAAGCAGGCGGCAGCGTCGTCATCATCATCACCACCACGGTGTTAACATCATCAGGGTGACGATGTTAACATCATCATCAGGGTGACGATGTTATCACCATCAGGGTGACGATGTTACCATCACCATCAGGGTGACGATGTCACCATCACCATCAGGGTGACGATGTTAACATCATCACGGTGACGATGTTACCATCACCACGGTGACGATGTTAACATCACCATCAGGGTGACGATAAATAATAATAATAATAACAGCAATAGGTGTGTTACCCGTTTCTGGCAGCAATAAAACAGGAGTTGTGTCAAGATGTTCAAACGCCCACACAGATATGTCTTACAAGCCATCAAGTACTGCATTAAGCACGCGCAGTACCTGTGCTGAGCATGCAAACACACGTGGCTCTGACAGTAGTAGTAGTGATGATGATGGTGATGTAGGCATCGTCTTTGAAACTGGTTGGCCCACACCAGGGAAAGCAGCGGGTCTTCTCCGTGGCCTCGTCTCGCCGCCGGGGTGAGACCAGAGAACGACGTTTAAAGGCGAGACCAGCACAAGGACAATGCCGCACGTGTCGGAGCATTCACAGCTCTGGGTGAGCGGCAGCTCCATCAGGGGATACCTTTCTTTGCGCAGTAGCAAAGTATGAAACAACAAGAACAGCTTTGCATTAATTCTAGATTTGAAGTGGCTGGCCGCTTGCGCACAATCGCTCCATTGTGTTGGCGTGTGCAGTAATTGGCCGCTTGCGCACAAGCGCTTCCACGTCCATCGCCCACTCTTTTGGCCTCGCCCCCCCTCCCTCCCGATACGTTCCTTTCATTGGCTACCATAGTCTGATGAGCTCCCCCCTCCCTCTCCCTCCCCCCTCAACTCGCTTTTAAGGGATTACATCTTGAATCATTGCCTCACTTGATACAGCTAATCTGGCTGTGACGGTCCCACCTGATGACGGAGACTTGTGTTGCCTCCGAAACGTCGTGATTTTTGTTTTTATTTTATTTTACTTTCTACGTGACTTTACCGAAAAAACCTAAGAAGAACAGCTTTGCAACCTTTCACACTTTGATACTGGGGAAAAAAGGAATCCCGTGATATGAAGAAGCGATTTTTTTTTCTCGGTAGCGGCTCGCCTCTGTAGCATGAAGAAGCGAATGTTGCTGTGGCAGTCGCTAGTCTCTGTGGCATGAAGAAGCGAATGTTGCTGTGGCAGTCGCTAGCCTCTGTGGCATGAAGAAGCGAATGTTGCTGTGGCAGTCGCTAGTCTCTGTGGCATGAAGAAGCGAATGTTGCTGTGGCAGTCGCTAGTCTCTGTGGCATGAAGAAGCGAATGTTGCTGTGGCAGTCGCTAGTCTCTGTGGCATGAAGAAGCGAATGTTGCTGTGGCAGCCGCTCGTCTCTGTGGCATGAAGAAGCGAATGTTGCTGTGGCAGCCGCTCGTCTCTGTGGCATGAAGAAGCGAATGTTGCCGTGGCAGTCGCTAGTCTCTGTGGCATGAAGAAGCGAATGTTGCTGTGGCAGCCGCTCGTCTCTGTGGCATGAAGAAGCGAATGTTGCTGTGGCAGCCGCTCGCCTCTGTGGCATGAAGAATGACTGTTGCTGTGGCAGCATTGCGCTGGGGACTGACAGGGCAGCGGCGGCGGTGGTGTCCCCTCCACAGAGCTGGGCTCACGCCCTGATGAGCCGGCACCACCACCACCACCCTCCTGTATTGTGTTGCGTGCATTGTGTTGCGTGCATTGTGTTGCGTGCATTGTGTCGCGTGCATTGTGTTGCGTGCATTGTGTTGCGTGCATTGTGTCGCGTGCATTGTGTTGCGTGCATTGTGTTGCATTGCCTGGGTGATGTCTCTGCGAGCCCGATAGGTGCTGGGCCAGGCCACCGTTGCGTTTACGGATTATGCGGATCGTAGGGCTTGTCGGGATCGTAGGGATCATACAGATTGTAGGGACCAAACGGATCGTAGGGGTCGTAGGGTTCGTGCGGATCGTAGGGACCGTACGGCGTGTGGCCACGGGGGCCCCCGTGGGCACGGAGAGCGTGGCAGAGGGTCGGGGTCCATCCCGACTAGTGTCGTTCGCCAGCAGTGGATCGAGCATGCCGACCCCCGGCTGTGCTGGTGACACACTGACACACGGAGACGCGAGGATCCACAGTTTTCCTGGTCCAGACCCCCCCAGAGACCCTGGCTGACAGAGGCGGTGTTCAGCCTGGCTGGGAAAAAGCGACAGGCCCACTCTCATTGACTACAGCATCCCACGTCGGAGAAGGAGGAGGCTTTTACCGCTGCCTTCGCTCGGAGGTTCGGAGAGCCGTGAGGCGCTGCAAGGATGGGTGGTGGTCGCGGGTTGCTGAGGAGATGGAGTCTGCTTCAATGGCCCGCGATCACAAATCCCTATTTAACTCCCATCAAAAAAGTAACCTGCAGTGCCACACCTATGACCATCATGAGGGGAAAGAATGGTGATCCAATCTCTGACCCCCAGGAACAGGTTTGCAGATTTGCTGAGCATTTCTGTGAAGTCTTGGGGGAGGGGAAATCCCTCAGCCTGTAAAAAATCATGGGGCAAAGTGGGGATTACCCTGCTGAGGCTGCGGTACCTCAAATATTGGAGGAAGTTGTCACCTCCTGTGAGTGGCTGGCTGAGGTGCCATCTGTTGAGGAAGTACTGAAGACGATCCAGAGTCTGAGACTAGGAAAGGCACCGGGTCGAAATTATCTCCCAAGCGAAATGCTGAGGAAGGGTGGCGTTTGTGCACAGACTGCCCTACGTGACATCATAACAGTCTGGATCACTGGACGGGTTCCGCAGGACTGGAAGGATGCCCTGGTGGTCCCCCTCTTTAAGAAGGGGGACCGTACCGACTGTAACAACTACAGGGGCATCTCACTCCTCAGTGTGCCGGGTAAGGTCCTGGCAAGGATTATTCAACATCGCCTTGCTAGGCACGCTGAGGAGAGGCTTGCGGAGCCCCAATGCGGTTTCAGGAAAGGGCGGTCCTGCACAGATGCCATATTTTCTGTCCGTCTGCTACAGCAGAGGTGTAGGGAATTCCAAAAAGACCTACATCTCTGCTTTATTGACCTGGTCAAGGCCTATGATACCATCAGTAGGACTGGGCTCTGGGTTGTTTCTTCGTGCTTTCGGAGTCCCTGACCCTCTGCTCACGATCATTAAGGACCTTCATGATGGTGAGCGGGCCCGGGTAAAACTACGTGGCCGGGAGTCGGAGTCTTTCCCTGTACACATTGGGGTGCGACAGGGATGTCCTCTGGAACCCACATTATTTAACATCTATTTTGACCACTTAGTTCGTGAAGCCTTCGATGACTGTACTGGAGGAATTTCCATCTGGTACAGATATAATGGAAGGCTGATCGATGCCCGGGTGCGGTCAAGGGATGGCTCTCTATTGGTCAACTATGTTACGTATGCCGATGATCTGGTAATTGCTGCTCAGAGGAGGAGATGGAGGCGCTACTGCTGAACCTGGAGCAGCCCCACCAAAACGAAGCACCTGCCAGGGTATTTTGCACTATCGGACACTCCACCCCCATAACTCCCAATTGGTAATGGGGCAGTTGTGGAGTGAGTGGAGAGTTTCCCATACCTGGGCAGTGTGCTCATGACTGGCTCCGGTTTGACAGCATAGGCCTCACTCTGAATCAGTCGAGTGGCATCTTTTCATCGGTTGCGTAACGCTGTGTGGAGCTACCTGGTTTGAAGCTACCTTGTCTGTGAGCTCTGGCAGACAAGGCTGTGTTGGTTGGGTCATGTAGCCCGCATGCCCAGCCACCACATGCTTTTGTTTGGCCGGATAGAAGGGGCTAAACGGGCGCAGCACGGGCTATAGAAGAGATGGAGTGATGTGGAACAGGAGGACGTGGAGCTGAGTGGACTTACCGATGACTGGTACCAGCGGTGTCAAGATCTGTGGAGGAGGCTCGTGAAGGACGCTGCTACTGGGCAGTTGGAGGCAGTCGCCCTCCAACAACAACGGAGGGCGGAGGAGCGATGCTCACAACAACGAGCGGAGCGCCGGGTGGCTAAGACACAGCAAGTTGGCACAGTAGAGGGCACAGGTGGTGCATCGGCCACTCATCTCAGTCAGTCGACACGTGGCACCTGGGTGCCGTCGGGCGTTCGAGATTTCACGTGGTCTCAACGTGCACCTAGCCTGGCACAAGCGGCGTGGTGATGTCACCGCCACTTAGTGGCGAATGGCGGTTGTCGTCGTTGTGTGCTTGACGTGGTGAAAGCGAGAGATGGGTGGAGGGAGGAGGCGCTGCTCATGTCGCCTTTAGTCTGATCGGGTCGAGGCGACCGTGGCGTTGCGGTTCAGAGTGCGCGAGGTGTCCGCAGGAGGTCCCGTGACGTGTCCGCAGCAGTCGTGGCTGGCGCTGCCGGTCGCTGCAAGGCCTCTGGCGGTCCCTTGTGGCCTCTAGTGCGGCCCCCTGACAACACAGAGAGAGAGACAACACCCCCAGTACCATCGTAGTCGTGCTGCTGCTGCTGCTGCTGCAAACCCACGATGGTTTCAAATGTGCGATTGATGTCTTATCGGCCAAAGTGCCCCCCCCCCACCACCTTTGAGAATGAGTGAAGACCACAGGTGCATCCATAACAGGGGTTTCTTTGGGTTGGGTCGCCACGTAAATGTGAAATGTGTCGTTAAACCTGCCACCACCCGACACAGCCAATTAGTCGGTGGGAAAAAACGAAAAAACTTGGAGCCGCCACGCACCGCAACTTGGCGTCGGCAGCGGCTCGGCAACGCCGGCCGGTTGGCGGTCGATCGATTGATCGATCGGTCCGTCGATCGGTTGGTCAGTTGATCGGTTGGTCAAACAGTTGGTCAGTCAATCGGTCGATCGGTTGGTCAGTCGGTCGGTCGATCGATTGCAAGCTCGCGTCGCGTTCCGGCAGGATCGAGATGATGCTCGGGGGAGGGATTTCCCAGCGGTGCCAATTTTTTTTCGCGTTTCGGACGCCAGAGTTTCGTCTCGCCTTGTGTTTTGTAACGAAGAGAGTTCCGTTTTAAATAACAACAACAACAAGTACTAACTCGTCTTATATAAACGATAAAAAAATAACTTTGTATGCAGATTAGCGGGTAGGCACCTTCGCCGCGTTTCTTAAAGAAATTAATAATAATAATATATTAACGGACGTTTCCCGCTCGGCGTTAGGCGGCCACTTTTTGTTGATGGCGGCCGTGGGGGCGGTAAAGCGGCGGCGCACGCCGCAGGTCACACAAACCAGCGGCGCTGACGCCGCTCCATCATCTCCACCTCTCGTGACGGGCTGGCGGGAGAATGACGCGGCTCAGGCCCGTGCTCTTAGTCGTCGCTCAGTTCCGGCTCGGTTCCGGTTTGGTCTTGGCTCGGTTCCGGCACAGTTCCGGCTCGGTTTTGGCTCGGTTCCGGCTCGGTTTTGGCACGGTTCTGGCACGGTTCTGGCTCGGTTTTAGCTCAGTTTTGGCACGGTTCTGGCTCGGTTCCGGCTCAGTTTTGGCTCGGTTTTGGCACGGTTCCGGCTCGGTTCCGGCTCAAAGCCAGACACAACTTGACAGCCGGATCTTGAGCACGGTCCCAGCTACCCACCCCCCCTCCCCGCTCAAGGATTTCCATTTTACAGACCGAGCCTGAGCCAAGCCGATTTGGAGTGGCGTGCGAGGGAGCAACGCTCGATTCCCGCGGGTATCCCACCCGGGCAGGGAACGCTCGCCGCTACCCGCCGCCACCACCCGGATGACAGAGCGGTTGCGACCGTCCCAACGTCTCTCGCGCCTGCGCACCTTCAAACAGACACCCAACGACGCTTGGTGACGTGTAACGCACGTGCGTAAACAAAGGTAGCCTTTTGCGAGCGCGTGTTTAAAATGCGTCCGCCGTCTGAACGGTTAGTTTGGCGCGCATGTTGAAGCCTTTCTGCGTCGGAGGTTGCCGTTTGTGTTTCGTCTGCCAGGGCCAAGCACACGCGGCCCGGGACCGTCGCGGTTCGTCCCGGTCGCGTTCCGTGTCGGAGTGGAATCGGTGGCGTCACGTGACCGCCCAGGGGGCGAGTTCGATTCCCGTCGCGGGCGAGTGAGCGGGCGAGCGATATCCCCACTTGGCCGACCTGGCGTGGTGAAGTTTGGCCAAACACCAGCCCCACCCACCCCGTGACCAAGTAGCACGTCGCGCCTTGCTGAGGGCGGCTTCGTCCCTGGCAGTGGACGGACAACAAAGGGCTGTGAAGTGATGCTGATGACTCTCAACACGACCGGCGAGCGAAACCTCGACCACTGTGAAGCTTTGTGGCGCGTACCGCAGTATTAACCAGGGCGGCCGCTGCGCCCCGCACCGCTCTGAGCCGTGCCGCCACCGGATTGGTCGGTGGGTCGGGCGAGCGGGAGGGAGCGAGTCTGTACCCCCCCTCCCCCCCCATTGTAATCCCTTTAACCCGTTCCGGATCGTTGTTCTTATTTAAATGGATCTCTTTCTACCGTTCTTCCGACGTGCGTTTCGCTCAGCCCGTGAGAATTAAACGTTTTTGTTTTGCTCCCGCCTCTGTGAACTTTGGCTGCACCGAGAGAGAGAGACGCGATGACGCGGCCTGGGTTCAGGCAGCAGCGGTCTTCATCTCTCCAAAACTAAAATTTTGTTATTTCATTTTTCTTTCGACGTGACTTTACCGAAAGAGCCAAAGACGTGAAACGTCGTGTTCATGAAGGTGGATAAAGCGACCCACCCACCGACCTATTGTAGCTTCGGCACTCACCCGGGCCGTGTGTTTTGTAGGAGAGCAAACGAAATTGTGTAAATGTATGAAAGAGTTAAGGCGTTCAGACGCCAAAGGAATCGATGGTAAATGCTCATTCAGACGCTGTCTCCCCGACAGACCTGGTCTTCACCTGAGGACGGCTGCTTGCGTTGTGGCCGAAACGTCGTGAGAATTATTTTATTATGTTTAAATTGTTTTTATTATTTTTTTATTTCTCTTCTACGTGACTTTACCGAAAGAACCAAGAAGATGAATCCCTGCGGGCACGAAAGCTTTACATCGAAATTTATGCTGCGGTGGGTTTACTCTCCCAAACAACAACGGGTGAGTGGTGAGTGCTGAACTGATCACGACTTGGCCACGTCTTGTTAACGCGACAACCCCATCACTAATTGGCTGTGTGTCGTGGTGGTGGTCGTGGTGGTGGCGGGGTTAATGACACCACATTGAGATTTCACGCGACCTAACCTCTGATCAGAGGTCGCAAACGGGTTTTGATTCTTTACCCGTACCTGTACCCGGCCGCACCAGGGTCGCAAACAGCTACCCGTACCCGTACCTGGCCGGGTACGGGTAGCCGGGTATCGGGTAGGGTACGGGTATCGGGTACCCGGTTGCGACCTCTGCCTCTGATGGTTCACGCTGGTAGCTAAAGCCTCACGACTGCTCCGGCTACGTTATGAAGCAGCCCCTGGCTCCCATCACCGGCATCAGCCAGGACGCAGTGGGAGAGAGTCCCTCTGAGAATCCACGTCCCTGCATCAGCATCTCCCTGCATCAGCATCTCCCTGCATCTCCCTGCATCAGCATCTCCCTGCATCAGCATCTCCCTGCATCAGCAGCAGGCCACGCTTGCCCACGTGATGACGGACGCTTGTATGGCGCCCGAAACGTCGTGATTTAATTGAGTTGTTGTCGTTGATGTTATTTTTCACCTACGTGACTTTACCGATACAACCGAAGAGTATGAATCCATCTCTCTTCCCCCACGCAAACAGCGCGCAGCAAACTGTCCCCCTCCCGAGAATAGTTCAACAGGACAAGCAGCTTAGCAGCAGCAGCGGCGGCATCCCAGCCGCGTGGACTTGCTGCGTGAACTTGCCGCGTGGACTTGCTGCGTGGACTTGCCGCGTGGACTTGCTGAACCGTTATGTTTCTCTGTCTCTCTCCCGCGTTTTTAAACGCCGGGAACGAGTCGGCTGGTGGCAGGTTTAACGACACGTTTATATTTACGCGATCTAACCCCAAATAATGTATATTTTTAAAAACTTTAAAAACACGCTTTTGTGAAATGTACTAAAAAGTAAAAAGAACTCCACGACTCCAGGAAGTGGCCCCGAGGCTTGCCACAACCTAAGGGGCCGTGGGCAATTACAGCCAACGTCAGTTGACCGTGGACAATTGGACCCAAGCAGAAACATAACATGTAAAGAAGAATGTTTAAAAATAAATATTTTAATGATAGAATATAGTATTGTCATCAGTATGACATAAGTATACCAAGTTTGCAGTCGATACCACATTTGGAAGTGGGTTAAAATTGAGTTACAAGATTTGAGGATACAACAACAGACAGTGAGTTAAATGACACATTCCTGCGGAGGGAGCTGGTAGGAACGTTGGGTTGCTCGGTCAATGGCCTGCAGGGTCAACGGCGGCGTGGTGTATTCCGCAAATATGGCCGACTGTGAGGGCGGGCACAAGCCGGCGTGAGTAGGTTAAACGTTGAGTTTTATAAGGGCACCACGGGGTGACCAGCCCCTCCCCGCCCAGCCCCACCTCTCCCACCCCCCACCCACCCAGCCCCTCCCTCCCCACCCAGCCCCACCCCTCCCACCCCCTCCCCACCCAGCCCCTCCCCACCCAGCCCCACCCTCCCCACCCAGCCCCTCCCCACCCAGCCCCTCCCCACCCAGCCCCTCCCCACTCTCCCCACCCAGCCCCTCCCTGCACGACAGACGGACGGACACAATAATCCCCTGTGGGCTGGTGTAACCAGGAGGTTCCTACCAGTAAAAGCGTGTAATATTATTAATAATAAAAACTCGTCTATTTTGCATTGGATACTCCTCCCGGCTGCGTCCAAGTGGTCGCGTTGTTAATCTTAACTCAACTCGCCGCATTTCCCCGGCTTCCTTTGTGTAAATATTATGTTGTAAATATTATTTTCCCAGTCAGAACATTTGTATTCAGAGGAAGAGCAAACGCGCCAATTATGCGATGTGTATTACTCAACGGATAAACGACGAAACTAAACTTTCTCATTTTCCTCGCTTCGGCCTCACTGATCCAACTCTTTTTTCAGAAGCGACCAGGCCAACACACAAATGATAGCCTCATTGAAGTGGGACTGATCATCATCATCATCGTGTCGACATTTATAGCAGCAGCCAAACACTCTAAGCGCGTGACGTTCGTTCTAAACGTGGAGGGGAAAACCCGCAGGATCTGGAGAACAATCCTCGCGACCACAGACACAGAGAGAGAGACACGCACACTCCACATATACAGCAGCAGCAGCAGGCGTCAAGAGCCGGGATCGAACGCACGACCTCCTGTGTACCCGGCGAGGGAGTTAACATCTCCCAGCCACCGTGTTCATGATGAGACAGAGACACGCACACTCCAAATATACAACAGCAGCAGCAGGCGTCAAGAGCCGGGATCGAACGCACGACTTTCTGTGTACCCGGCGAGGTAGCTAACATCGCCTGGCCACCGTGGCGGCCACCACGTGTGCTCTGCCCCATGTTGTCACCCCAAGCCATCACCACCGCCGCCTCTCTCAACACAAGGAGGGGGGGGGGCAGGGTGGGCTCTGCGAGTCGGCCTGGCCACCATCTGCGCCCTCGTCACTGCCCATTGAGTCTCTTAGCGGTGGAGGTAGCCCCTGGTTCCATTCAGCCGCTTCTCTCCCGCTACCAGCGCCGTGCCCTCCACACAACCTGCTCTCCTGTAGAGGCCACGCGCAGTTTTCACAACGCCGAATTGGGCCATAAGACGCGACGGTGAATGTACAGGGTGCTTCAAAAAAAGAATGTTGAACACTTCTGAGAATTTGCAACAACACCACGAGGAATGTGCCCCCGGGCTTTGGAGACCACCTGGAGGAGATTACAGGTCACGTGTGGACAACGATGGCGAACGAGTGAAGACTCTTTGACTTTCTGAAGCTATTAACGTGACATTTGCTATCACGGCACGGTGCATCATTATCCATTCTGTTTCCGTTAAAAACGATTGTCCCATGTAAGTGTTAACATGTTTTTGAAGCGCCCTGTATTTGAGGGAACATTCTAAAATACACAAATTAAATAAAAAGCAATTTATCTTTCCAGGTGAAGCCCACTGAGGTATTAATTCATTTTTGAGAAGCCACCTGGCCACACATTTTACGACTATACGATGTTTTACTTTGGCAGGTAAAGGCCCCACTGAGCTGTGTAGATCTTGTTCAGAAGCGACGTGACCATCGCAAACGACAGCAGCTCAACGAAGTGGCCTTAGCATCAGCATCATCATCATCGTGTGGACATTTACAGCAGCAGACAAATAACTCTAAACGGGTGACGTAGTAATTATAAATGTGAAGGGGAAAAAAACCGAAGAACCCGAAGAAAAATCCACGCGACCACGGGGAGAGAGATGCAAACTCCAAATATACAGCAGCAGGTATCAGGGTCGGGATCGAACCCACGACCTCCTGTACACCAGGCGAGGGAGTCAACATCTCCTAGCCACCGTGATGATGATGACGAGAGAGAGAGACACGCAAACTCCAAATATACAGCAGCAGATATCAGGGTCGGGATCAAACCCACGGCCTCCTGTACACCAGGCGAGGGAGTTAACATCTCCTAGCCACTCCGTCCCCTTCCACACAGCCCCAGCCGGGTCGTGCAACTTCACCCTTGCAACTCCACCCGTGCAACTCCACCACGTGCTCCCTAATCGATCTCGTCTCCTCCCTAATCGATCTCGTCTCCTCCCCTGTTCAAACCCTCCCCACCGCCAGCCGGGCAACCTCCTCCTGCTGCCGCTGCTGCCGCTGCTGCTGTCAGCGCTGCCAAAACAAAGTTAATTCAACTTTGCAGCAGGGACCCCCCCCCCGTCCTCCCCCCACCCCCCCTACCCCTCTGCATGCCTGCGCGACTCTGGCTTAGCCGAGAGTCTCGGTGACCTCACTCTGCCACAAAGACAAAGACCCCCCGTATAGCCTGCAACAGACTGTCGGGGCAAGTGCTGTTAGCGAGCAACCTACGAAGGCCAGAACGGCGCACGAGGAGGTGGGTGGGGCCTGCACCACGCCCGGCCGCTTTTGTCTCCCCAGTGGCGATGTTTACACACCAGGTACTCATTTGAGGCTGAGTCAACCTAGGGGAGGCCCAGGACCGGTTCAGATAATCGCCACTAAATTTTGGCCGTGAGCGCGAATCGAACTCGGGTCTCCGGGGTTCGCAAGCGCAGCGCGCTCACCGCTCCACTGCCGCACCCCAAGGCCTCGCTCCCTCACAAAGACAAAGGTCCCCTGTGTAGGCTGTGACAGACTGCTGGCAAGCCACACACAGGCACAAGAATGTCACCCCCCCCCCCGTGCAGCCTCTAACAGACTCTGTGGGGCAATCTTCTGGCGCGCCGTGTTTTTCTGGCAGCATTCAAAATGATGAGAAATAGGAATTGAATTTCGATTTAAAGCTTTCGTGACTGCAGGGATTCATCTTCTTGTTTTTTTCGGTAAAGTCACGTAGCAGGGAAATAATAAAATAAAAAATATATATAAATAATTCTGACGACGTTTCGGCCACAACGCAAGCAGCCGTCATCAGGTGAAGAACAGGTCTGTCGGAAAGACAGCGTCTGATATAGGAATTGTCTTGATTTGAAGCTTTCGTGACTGTGGGAATCCAAACTCTTTGGTTCTTTCGGTAAAGTCACGTAGAGTAGAAAAATAATATATCACGACGTTTCGATCGCAACACAAGCAATCAATCGTCGCCAGGTGGGACAACCACGATTGCTTGCTGCGTTGCGATCGAAACGTCGTGATTTATTATTTTTCTACTCTACGTGACTTTACTGAAAGAACCAAATAAGAAATATATTTTTACCCTTTCTGGCAATAAAACATCTCAAGTTAAAACATCTTACCACAACTCTGCTGTTTCGTTGGCAGGAAGGGTTGAACACTTTCGTCGTCATCACTTTGCATGCTGGAAAAAAGGTCCCGTAGCTTATAAAGATGTAACCGCTCGACCGCAGCTGTGAGTGCCCGGACAGTGGCATTGTGCTTGTGCTGTTCGCCTTGTGGCGTTCTTTCCCCGGTCGAACAGCGGTGGTGAGGCGAGCCCATGAAGCAGTCTGCTTTCTCTGGTGTAGACCAATCAGTTTCAAAGCCAATGCATACCATTATAACGACCAGAGCCACCTGTGTTTGCATGTTTGACCGCAAGTACTCTCTCTGTGTGTGTGGTTAATTACCGACTTGATGCCTTGCAAAAATGGTGCATCGCTTTGGGCGTTTGAACATCTTAACACGACTCCTGTTGCATTGCCAGAAAGCGTAAAACCCCGATTGTCACTCACCATACATGGTAGCTGTAGGTTACTGATGTGGTGGGACCAGTGGGAGTTCAATAAGCACGGCGAACATCAGTGGCGAGTGATATCTGAAACCGGGGAGGAGGGGGGGGGGTCACCCTTACCCCATTGCTTCATCAACCCGTGCTGAGCAGCTTTTGGTGAAGTATGGTCAAACGATCATTCCAACGAAAGCATCGTGGTCCACACAAACGCCGCATCTCACCGCGCAAACCGTGGCGGATGGGGCTCTATCTAATGATGATGATGGTTTAAATTTCGATTTAAAGCTTTCGTGACTGCAGGGATTCATCTTCTTGGTTCTTTCGGTAAAGTCACGTAGAAGGGAAATAATAAAATAATAAACATAAAACATACTAAAATAATTCTCACGACGTTTCGGCCACAACGCAAGCAGCCGTCCTCAGGTGAAGAACCTGAGGACGGCTGCTTGCGCTGTAGCCGAAACGTCGTGAGAATTATTTTATGTTTTATTTTTATTATTTTATTATTGCCATTCTACGTGACTTTACCGAAAAAACCAAGAAGATGAATCCCTGCAGTCACGAAAGCTTTAAATCGAAATGTGAAATTGTCGTTTGCTGCTCTGCATTGCCACCAGGAGCAACATCGTCGTCGTCATCGCCGTCATCCACGATGAAGCCACTGCACACACCGTGGCAAATACGGCTCTCTGATGATGGCACAAATGGTAAACTGAAACTACAAACTCTGCAGTCGTGGTGTGGGACTGTGAGTCATCCAGAACAGACCGTCGCACTGCCCCGAGCCACAAACGCCCAAATGCAATGACCGACGACTGACCCCCGAGACAACGTGCGGCGTGACGCCTTTTCGAAAAAGAACCCGGAGGTCTCCGATTGTTGGGAAGATGCCTCGGGCAGGGGATTGTCGGGGCTGGCTTTTTGAGAGATTTGAGAACGGCGTCTGAACGAGGATGGGGCGAGGACGGAGTGGAGCGCGCAGGCGACGTTTGGGACCCGTTAGGGGGTGAAGGACGTGGGGGGGGGGGGAGATACGGCGAGGGGGCATTCGAGAGAGGGGAGCACAAGGTGGAGGGGACATGGGAGGGAGGGCAGAGAGATTCAAGTTCAAGCACGAAGCCCCCACGGAGAGATTGTTCCGTCGTGGATCCGGTGATTTCGTCGTCCGAGCCATTCCACGGAGGAGGAGACATCGCAGCGATGATGATGAAGATGATGATGAGGATGAAGATGTTCTTTCGGTAAAGTCACGTAGGTATAAAAATTGTAAAAAAAAAATACAAAAAATGATGATACTGGGACAATATATTCATATTCTTAGGTTTTTTCGGTAAAGTCACGTAGGTGAAAATTTTAAATTAATAAAAGTAAAATAAATAAAAAATCACGACGTTTCGGAGGCAACACAAGCTTCCGTCTTCAGGTGGAACCGTCACAGCACGATAGCTGTATCAACCTAAGAATATGAATCCTTGCAGTCACGAAAGCTTCAAATCTAGAATTAATACTGGGACAAACCACAGCAAGACAAAAACTGCTGAAGCGACTCCGCTACGGTGATGATGAGACTGCTGCTACTCCACCATTACTGCTGCGGCTGCTGCTCCTGATGCGGTGAAGAATTGTCTTCTTGGTTCTTTCGGTAAAGTCACGTAGAAGGGAAATATTAAAATAATAAAAACAAAACATAATAAAATACAATTCTCAAGACGTTTCGGCCACAACGCAAGCAGTCGTCCTCAGGTGAAGACCAGGTCTGTCGAGAAGACAGAGTCTGACTCTGTCTTCTGTTTTTCACCTGAGGATGGCTGCTTGCGTTGTGGCCGAAACGTCGTGAGAATTATTTTATTGGTTTATTGTATTTATTTTATTATTTCCCTTCTACGTGACTTTACCGAAAGAACCAAGAAGATGAATCCCTGCAGTCACGAAAGCTTTAAATTGTGAAATTGTCGTTTTGCTCCGCATCGCACCGTGAGAGCTACCAGACTCCCCAGGGGATGTCGTCACGCGGTGCCAGCGGGGAGACAAAGGCGGCCGGGCCTGGTGCTGTCCACCCACCCACCCCCTCCCTCGTGTGCCCTGCCGGACGTTATATGTGCTCGCGAACAACAGCACTTGCCCTCAACAGTCTGTCGAGGCTACACGGGGGATCTTCGTCTTTGTTTAGCGTTCACGAAAGTCACGTGACCGCTGCACTTTACTATTCAGTTGCAGAGGCCTCGCAGGGGAGGCAGAGGGAGGGGGGAGAGGAGAGGGGTGGAGAGGAGGGGGGGGGGAAGTTGGGAGGAAGGGGGAGGGGGGGAGAGGAGAGGGGTGGAGAGGAGGGGGAGAGAGGAGGGGGGGGGAGAGGAGGGGGGAGAGGAGAGGGGTGGAGAGGAGGGGGAGAGAGGGGGGGGGGAAGTTGGGAGGAAGGGGGAGGGGGGAGAGGAGAGGGGTGGAGAGGAGGGGGGGGGAGAAGTTGGGAGGAAGGGGGAGGGGGGGAGAGGAGAGGGGTGGAGAGGAGGGGGAGAGGGGGGGGAAGTTGGGAGGAAGGGGGAGGGGAGAAGGGGGAGAGGGGGAGGAGTTGAGGAGGAAAAGTTTGGAGGGAGGGGAAGGAGGAGGGACACGTGAGGACGAGGAGGAGGGGGAGGGAGGGGGAGGAGGGGGAGGAGGAGGGAGGGGGAGGAGGGGGAGGAGGGGGAGGAGGAGGGGGTGGAGGAGGGAGGGGAGGAGGGGGTGGAGGTGGGAGGGAGGGGGAGGAGGAGGGAGGGGGAGGAGGGGGAGGAGGAGGGAGGGGGAGGAGGGGGAGGAGGGAGGGGAGGAGGGGGTGGAGGTGGGAGGGAGGGGGAGGAGGAGGGACACGTGAGGACGAGGAGGAGAGGGAGGAGGGGGAGGAGGAGGGAGGGGAGGAGGGGGTGGAGGTGGGAGGGAGGGGGAGGAGGGGGTGCAGGGGGAGGGGGGAGGAGGGGGAGTGGGGGAGGAGGGGGTGGGGGCGTTTGGGGCCTCGCGTCTCCATGGCAACCCGCCGTGGCCTCTCGCCTCAGCTGCGTGTGTGGTCTTTCCCTCACTGCGAGTCAAACAACAACAATAATGTTGTTGTTGTCATCGTCATGACGACTACTGCGAGTTCACTGCCCTAACATTAAAAGTTTATTTCGTGTTGGTTTTTTTTGCCGCTAACTTGTGTGTGGAGGTCTTTGATGATGTTGATGTTGATGATGTTGATGTTGTTGATGTTGGGACGTAATGAACTCAACTCGTTAGCGCATCGAAACATCGCGAGGCCGAGGCGCGCACCAACTCCATGAATGGAAACCCATAGAGACACAGAGACCCATAGAGATACATAGAGATACATAGAGACTCATAGAGATACACAGAGAGATACACAGACACACATAGAGATCTATAGAGACCCATAGCGATACATAGACACACAGAGAGACACAGATACCCATAGAGACTCATGGAGATACATAGAGACCCATAGAGATGCATAGACACCCATAGAGATACATAGATACACATAAAGTCCCATAGAGATACATAGAGACCCGTAGAGACACATAGAGACCCATAAAGACACATAGAGATACCCAGAGACCCATAGAGATACACAGAGACCCATAGAGATACGTGGAGACCCATAGAGATTCACAGAGACCCAAGGAGCTGGTCTGCCACCTGCTGTTCGCTTGGCGCCACTGCGAGTTTGAATTCTCTGTCAGCTGTCGCTGGCGAAAATAATACATCGGGGCCGTTACCCTTTCTGGCTGTGAAACAATAGGTGTGCTAAGATTATGAGACCTCCTTTGCCAGTAGCAAGATATAGTAATAGGTTTTTACCCTTTTATCTGGCAACAAAACTGATGGCTTTTTACAGGGGATCATGTTTGCATTGACCACAACACTTGCGGTCAAAATGCAAACAAAAAAGACAACCCTGATAATCATCTTGGTTCTTTCGGTAAAGTCACGTAGAAGGGAAATAATAAAATAATAAAAATAGAACATAATAAAATAATTCTCACGACGTTTCGGCCACAACGCAAGCAGCCGTCCTCAGGTGAAGAACAGGTCTGAAACACTCTGTCTTCTCGACAGACCTGTTCTTCACCTGAGGACGGCTGCTTGCGTTGTGGCCGAAACGTCGTGAGAATTATTTTATTATGTTCTATTTTTATTATTTTATTATTTCCCTTCTACGTGACTTTACCGAAAGAACCAAGATGATGAATCCCTGCAGTCACGAAAGCTTTAAATCGAAATTTAACTCTGATAATGTATGCACTGTCCTTGAAATTGATTGGTCCACACCCGAGACAGCTTTTCTTAGAGCCTAGCCTCACATGGTGTTGGACCAGATGACGCCAAAAGGCGCACAGCTCAAAGACAACACACCATCAGAGTATTGAGAGCTCGGGGTAAAGCATTTACATGATTACTATGTGTGCTAAGATGTTCAAACCCCATCATAGACGATACCTGTTGCAAGGGGTCAATATACTGCATTGACCACACGCGGTTAAACCTATTCGTGTTTTATTAACACTTTGATATTGGCAAAAACACGGGTCCCCGATGTGACCTCGGGGTCGATCTCGGCTGCGTGACCCCGCTGGGAAGCCGTGACAGAGGCACGGAGTGTCGGGGTGACACCAGTGCACGGATCTCCTGCTCGCAGTGGTGGCGATGATTTCTGCTGCTGCTGTTCCTGCTGCTGCTGCTGCATGATCCAAGTAGAACCGGAGTAGCAGGAGGCTTTCGCGGCCAATATTTGCCATATTCGAGGGCTTTTTTTGTGGTTAGATCGCGTAAAATATATAAATGTGTCGTTAAACACAACACCACTCAACACGGACACCTCGTAAGGGGGTTGTCACGTAAACAGAACGTGGCCAAATCGTCACGAGTACAGCACTAGTGTGTAGTGTAGTGTGTAGTGTAGTGTGTAGTGTAGTGTATAGTGTAGTGTATAGTGTAGTGTGTAGTGTAGTGTGTAGTGTAGTGTATAGTGTAGTGTATAGTGTAGTGTAGTGTGTAGTGTAGTGTAGTGTATAGTGTAGTGTGTAGTGTAGTGTGTAGTGTAGTGTGTAGTGTAGTGTATAGTGTAGTGTGTAGTGTAGTGTGCAGTGTAGTGTATAGTGTAGTGTATAGTGTAGTGTATAGTGTAGTGTAGTGTGTAGTGTAGTGTATAGTGTAGTGTAGTGTGTAGTGTATAGTGTAGTGTGTAGTGTGTAGTGTAGTGTATAGTGTAGTGTGTAGTGTAGTGTATAGTGTAGTGTAGTGTGTAGTGTATAGTGTAGTGTGTAGTGTATAGTGTAGTGTGTAGTGTGTAGTGTAGTGTATAGTGTAGTGTGTAGTGTATAGTGTAGTGTGTAGTGTATAGTGTGTAGTGTATAGTGTGTAGTGTAGTGTATAGTGTAGTGTGTAGTGTATAGTGTAGTGTGTAGTGTAGTGTGCAGTGTAGTGTATAGTGTAGTGTATAGTGTAGTGTATAGTGTAGTGTAGTGTGTAGTGTAGTGTATAGTGTAGTGTAGTGTGTAGTGTATAGTGTAGTGTGTAGTGTGTAGTGTAGTGTATAGTGTAGTGTGTAGTGTAGTGTATAGTGTAGTGTAGTGTGTAGTGTATAGTGTAGTGTGTAGTGTATAGTGTAGTGTGTAGTGTGTAGTGTAGTGTATAGTGTAGTGTGTAGTGTATAGTGTAGTGTGTAGTGTATAGTGTGTAGTGTATAGTGTGTAGTGTAGTGTATAGTGTAGTGTAGTGTGTAGTGTAGTGTATAGTGTAGTGTGTAGTGTAGTGTAGTGTGTAGTGTAGTGTGTAGTGTAGTGTATAGTGTAGTGTGTAGTGTAGTGTGTAGTGTAGTGTGTAGTGTATAGTGTAGTGTGTAGTGTGTAGTGTAGTGTATAGTGTAGTGTGTAGTGTAGTGTGTAGTGTATAGTGTAGTGTGTAGTGTAGTGTGTAGTGTATAGTGTATAGTGTAGTGTGTAGTGTAGTGTATAGTGTAGTGTGTAGTGTGTAGTGTATAGTGTATAGTGTAGTGTGTAGTGTAGTGTATAGTGTAGTGTATAGTATATAGTGTAGTGTAGTGTGTAGTGTAGTGTATAGTGTAGTGTGTAGTGTAGTGTGTAGTGTGTAGTGTAGTGTATAGTGTAGTGTGTAGTGTAGTGTATAGTGTAGTGTGTAGTGTATAGTGTAGTGTAGTGTGTAGTGTAGTGTATAGTGTAGTGTGTAGTGTAGTGTGTAGTGTAGTGTATAGTGTAGTGTATAGCGTATAGTGTAGTGTGTAGTGTAGTGTGTAGTGGAGTGTTTAGGTAAGTGTATAGTGTAGTGTAGTGTGTAGTGTATAGTGTAGTGTGTAGTGTAGTGTGTAGTGTAGTGTGTAGTGTAGTGTATAGTGTAGTGTATAGTGTAGTGTGTAGTGTAGTGTGTAGTGTAGTGTATAGTAGTGTATAGTGTAGTGTATAGTGTAGTGTGTAGTGTAGTGTGTAGTGTAGTGTATAGTGTATAGTGTAGTGTGTAGTAGTGTGTAGTGTAGTGTATAGTGTAGTGTATAGTGTAGTGTATAGTAGTGTATAGTGTAGTGTATAGTGTAGTGTATAGTAGTGTATAGTGTAGTGTATAGTAGTGTATAGTGTAGTGTATAGTGTAGTGTATAGTAGTGTATAGTGTAGTGTGTAGTGTAGTGTGTAGTGTAGTGTATAGTGTAGTGTATAATGTAGTATACTAGTACAGCACTAGTGTGTAGTGTAGTGTGTAGTGTAGTGTGTAGTGTAGTGTAGAGAGAGAGAGAGACAAAGGGACAGCGAGAGACAGAGAGAGAAAGACAGCAAGACAGAGACAGCGAGAGACACAGAGAGAGAGACAGACAGCAAGACAGAGACAGCGAGAGACACAGAGAGAGAGAGAGTTGTTTTCCCCCATTCTCGGCTTTGGCCACAACCACAAGGCCACCGAACCTGTCTGTCCCGACGGGTTTGTGCCACTTTCCCCCGTGCTGTCAAAGCCTCGCGATTTGCATGCCGGCTTCCACCTCCTCCCGTCAATCTCAAATCTCACCACGTGCTCAGTCTGCTCCAGCAACAGCAGCGGTCGACTTAACTTTTAAAATCAATTTCATTGCTGCCAGCAGCAATAGCTCTGGAGCTGATTCAGATACGGGATCACCAACATCGAGTAGAGCAACACAATCACAATTGCAACCCGCGGCACGTGCGCCACAGCGCCACGCATCTCGCCCGCGTGAAGTTCACCGCTCAAAACGTAAAAGTCAGTGCGCTGTTTGTGTTGGTGCAGAAGGGTTGACCGCCCCCCCCCACCTTCTTGGTTCTTTCGGTAAAGTCACGTAGAATGGAAATAATAAAGTAATAAAAATAAAACATAATAAATTAATTCTCACGACGTTTCGGCCACAACGCAAGCAGCCGTCCTCAGGTGGAGAACAGGTCTGTCGAGAAGACAGAGTCTGAATGACAAGCCCCAGGCTTGGAGCGACTATTTAAGCTGGGATGGAGGGGCAAAGAGCGCCTTGACAAAATAATTTGCATATCAAGAGGAATTTAGCATATTTATGGGAAATGCAGATATGCGATCAGTACTACTTGTGAAATGCGTAGGAGGTTTGGCGAGGGGTTTAAAGTCATTATGCCCGTGCATTATGCAGGATTAGCAGCATCAAAGGGAGGGGATAGGGGTAGCATTAATAAAGGGAAGGAGTGTTAATAGTTCAAGGAATACACGCGCGTCCCCGGCATAGGAGTGGTACGCGTGCTCCAGCCGGAGCCGCGCCTTGAGCAGGCCCCTCAACATCACCACCACCAAGCAGCCATTGTTCGTGTCGCCTTGCAGCTTTTTTATTCGGGCCTTGTAAACTGCCATCTTTGCTTGGGCGCAGACCAAGTTTACGATATCGTGGTGCTTATTTGCCAGGTAAGGCACCCCATATATATGAACCAGCTCTTGTAAAAAGGCACTTCCAGTTTGCTAAAGATGGATCTCAAAAGCCGGAACATTGGGTTGAGCCGTGGACACCCCAAGTACTGGTGGCCAGATCTACCTTCACACTGCAGAACATACAAATCTGATGACCCTGGGGCGATTCTGCTGAGCCACACAGCCAAAGGCAGCGTCCAGTGTGCCAAACCTCCGCTGGAGGTCCCCGCAGCGTGTGGCTACGGGGGGCTTGTACAAGTGCTTCCACTGGGGGGTGGCCTCGATCAGAGGTGAAACATTCTCTCTCCATATCGTGTCTGGTAGGTTGGCCAGGTCTTGACACAGCTCGCGTAGAGCGCTGTCTTTGTGGCACTCTTGAGGGCTACGTCCTGCAGGTTGCGAGCTTGAGCAGCTTCCCTGAGTCACAGCGCCCGGGAGGCTGGGTGCAGGAGATGCGCAAATCCGGGAAGGAGGAGGAAGGTCCCGTGGCAGCCGCTGTCTTCGGGTGCCTCCGGCTGCAGCCTCAGCTCCCGCATTGCTGCAAGCACCTCCCAGATTCTCTCCGGCGAGCATGGAGCGGAGCCCCGCAGTGCTGCTGATCTCAGCCGTGTTCTACCACTTGGGGTGGTGGCTGTGGCTCTTCACGAGGTCGCTGAGCATCCGTACCCCTGCCGAGGTGAAATGGAGGGCCAGCATTCTCTCCCCTCTGATTCATTTAAAGAGCTAATTGCAGAACAAGGGTTTATGCAGGAAATGTTTGAGGGCACAGTGCGGGCTCGCGCTGCTCCATTCAAGGCTCCGCCACGCGTCCAAGAGGCTCTGGTAATACGCTGGCAGCCTCGTATAGTCGACCAGGGCCAGGTCCAACAGGAGAAGCTCCCTCCCATGCCCCAGGTACCCCCCCCCCCCGCATCTCTCAGCAGGCTGTGGGCTGGTAACGTCCATGGAAGCTCCTCCCGTTCGTACAGCAGCCGCCTCACTGCCTGAAGCCTGAAGCTCATTACCCTGGTGAAGACATCCACCAGGCCCAGGCCGCCCTCACCCACCGACAGGCAGAGGACTCCTGGCCTCAGACAGTGCTTGCCGTGCCACACAAAGCGGGTGAGTGACCGGTTTGCTCTCATGAGTAGCCAGTCCGGGGGCTGGAGGGCTTTGGCCTTATGCCACAGCACCGAAGCAGCCAGGTTATTCGCTACAAGTACTATCCCCCTGAAGGACATTGGTGGAGCGAGGAGTGCCAAATACAGCAACCGTGTCTCCCAGCTCGGTCCAATTGTTCTGGGTGACTTGGGGTTTCCCCAGGTAAACTCCTAGGTACTTGATGCTCTCGGCCTGCCAACTGACTCCTCCTGGGAGGAGCACAAAACGCACAGCACACTGTGACCCCAAAGATAGAGCCTCACACTTCGGCCAGTTGACCTTGGCGCTAGATGCCTTCTTGTAGCCCGTCATTGCCCGGCAGAGTGCGGAGACATCCTGCACGTCGTTGATCACAACGCATATGTCATCTGCCTATGCGGAGACCCTGACGACTGCATTTTCAGGACCTGGAACCTTGAACGCAGACAGAGATTGTTTTAGTTGGCATAAGAGTGGCTCAATGGACAGGTGGTACAGGAGCCCCGAGAGACGACATCTCTGCCTGACCCCCCTCGTTACGGGAAACGGCTGCCGAGCCGTTGGTTTATTTTTATGAGGCTGGACGTGCCCGTGTACAGGAGTGCAATATAAAAATCTGGCCGAATTTGAACGAAGCTAGCAGTTTACCCAGGTACTCGTGGCTCACTCTATCGAATGCCTTCTCCTGGTCCACGAAGAGGAGGCCTGAGTTTGTGTCGTGCGTTTCTGCGAGGGAGATTACATCCCTGACAGTGCTGATGTTGTTCTAAATGCACCAGCCAGGGATGCAATACGACTGTTCGGGTTGGATGTTGTAGTCTCCACGTGTCAAGCAGATCCAGTCTCTGCATTGTCGGCTAACGCCCGTGCAGATTCCGGGTGAGGCTCGGCACTGTTCTAGTCGAGAGCCGGGTCAAGGGTGCAGTTGAAGTCTCTCCCAATGACCATGAGCACGTCGTCAACATCGCCTGGCTCCAGGGTGTCCCGCAGCGTGCCAGAGAAGAGTTTCTTCTCGCAGCTCCTGCTCGGCACGCACACGTTACTGAGATCAAATATCCGTTTAAGATCTCTTTAAAGATCACGCTCTCAGGAACAAAACGAGAACCGAACACGATTGCGACTCCAGCGAGGTTGTCCTCAGCATGGCTGAAGAAGGCCTGGCTGCTCATAAGGTGCTGGCATTGGGCTTGCAGAGTGGTGTCAAAGTGCGTTTCTTGCAGGAAAGTTACGTCTGCCTTTTGCTCATCGAGAAAGTGTAGGGGTGTTACGGAGGGGCTGTATACATAGGATCACACGGGAAACAAACACAGTGGGCGGGGCTTCGTGAGTGCACGGGGAGGTGCTCTCAACGACGTCCGCACAGGGCAGCCTGGGGGGGCTGGCCCCACCCCTCAGCGAGGGGTTTTGGTATAAAAGGGGATGAGCCGGAGAGCTCGGGGTAGAATGTTAAAGCTAAACCAGTGAAGACCGAAGATCGTCTAGCTAGAGCCCTGGACTCCCCTGGATTGCCGCCCTTGTCAGGGCCGCGCAGGACCGAGCCAGCGGCGTGGTCCCGAGAACCAGAGCTAGTGCTCTGGGACTCTGGGTACCGTAGCCCGACTTACCAGTGTCGGGCCAGACAGCCTCCCCTAGCCCGTTAGTGGAAGACTAGGAGGTAGGTCAGAGATAGCTAGCAGTGTATTCCCAGCTAGCGGGTGAGGGGGCCGATACCCCCTCCAGTGTTGTATGTCCGCGGTTGTGAAAACTGTTGCGGAATAAATACGTGTGCCTCAACCCCGGCGTCCAAGAGTCCTCAACGATATTACAAAAGCAACAGACGCGGTGCCACCTCTTGTCCCTGCGAACACTATTGCAGTTCAGACTGGCTATCTTGACACCCGAAGCCATGGCAGTAGTTGTTGGCAGTGGCTGCGGGCAATCATATTGGAAGGGAAGAGCTTTTCCTCTTCACTTTGTGCACCAACGCTTTCAGTTGGTAGCATTCCTGTGGGCTTACCACAATATGTTTTCTGTGCGGCTTTGAAGAAGCCCAGCATATCGGGGAAGAAAGCCTGGATGTTGACCCCACGCTTCCTGTAGGTAGATTGGAGTAAATGGTGGATCTTGTCGGGTACATATTCCCACTTCCCCTTAATTTGCAAGCTCATCTCAGTCGCGTTATCGCCGATGTCAGACTCCGACTGCTCGTCGTCAGAGTCTTCGTGCGTGCTTGCGTGAGACTCGGCGGCCATCTCTTCTGTCGAGCCACACAGAGCCGGGGTCTCATTGGATTCGGGGTGGCTCTCCTCTGCACGCTCTACAGCCGTCACCTCGTCAGGTGAGGAGGTGAGTTGACTAGCACCCTTGAGCGCCGTGGCACCGTCAGGTGCAGTGGTGACCTGCAGCCCCTGTCGTCCCGGGGCAGCCGAGGCCGGGCCCGGTGCTCGTGCTTTTGCCACGACATTGTCTGGTGGGTGGGCCTCGTCAGCAGCATTCATCACGTCCCATGGCTCGGGCTCATCGCCATGTCCTGCTGCTGCATCTGGGCGGTCGTCCGGCTTGTTGTCGTCGGCGGTGGCCGTGCACTTAGGCAGGGTGCCAATGCGCCTTCCCACTGCGGGGCCAGACAGCCTTCCCTAGCCCGTTAGTGGAGGACTAGGAGGTAGGTCAGAGATAGCTAGCAGTGTATTCCCAGCTAGCGGGTGAGGGGGCCGATACCCCCTCCAGTGTTGTATGTCCGCGGTTGTGACAACTGTTGTGGAATAAATACGTGTGCCTCAACCCCGGCGTCCAAGAGTCCTCAACGATATTACATCTGGTGACAGAAGTGAACGACCACGAACATGGACACGCGCCGGACAGCTCGAGCCGGGGTACCGGAGGCGGAGGACACCGCTGAAATTGTGGAGCCCGAGACGGCTGAAGAAGGCATCGAGCAGCCGGGCCCGGACGCATCCTTACTGCAGCATCGGGATGAAGGGGAGCCGTCAACAGACGGACTGAGGCTGGCTCACGCCAGACTGGCAGAGCTGCTGTACGCTGCTGCCGCCACGCTCGAACACATCACACGGCTGGGGGCTGGTGGACCGCCACGGGGCGAGGACAGCCGACGACCGGTGCGCCTTCCCGCCATTTCAACGGAGCACAACTTTGAATCTCCCGCCATCGCCGCAGCAGCTGCTGAGGGCGTGGCCGGCCTGAACCTCGGGTCCGACATCGGCCTCACAGGTGCTGCCGCGTCATCACCAGCGGACAGAGCGTCACCACTGGTGCGACCGGCGATGCCATCCGTCGTTCGCGCCGAAGCCCAGTCGAGTAACGGGGACAGCGGAGTGCGAGCTTCCACGGCGGCCGCTGCGCTGCACCAACGCCTACCTCCACTCAAAGAGTTTGTGGGCGAGGAGGGCGACTGGGGCGGCTTCCAGCGGCGCTTCCTCGCGCACCAGGAAATGGCGCAGTGGTCGGATGCCGAGGCCCTCTGCGCGCTGCCGGCGCTCCTCGACAGCGACGCCCTCGCCACTCTTACATCGGCGCCGAAGGACAAACGCTCCACGCTACAGATGGCGCTGCAGTTGCTGGCTGGGGTCTACGGACCATCGTCGGAATGCAGGCAGCTCTTTTATGATCGCCAGCGGGGTGCAAAGGAGTCGCCCCTGGCGTACCGTACGAGTCTCCTGGCGCTGGCGAAGACGGCCTTCCCACGAATGGACGACGAAGGCGTGGACGCGATGGTAACGGAAAAGATCCTCCTGCTGGCGGACGACCTGGACATCGCCGTCGTTGCACAGGAGGACACGGAAATGGGTTTCCTCCAGGCTGCGCGGCTCCTCCACGCCAACCTGCTGTCGCAGCGACGGAAGGCCAGCAGGGCAGCGGCCGGGCGTACGTTGGCTGCAGCCACCCTCCCGGCGGAGGAAGTTTACGCCATCGACCATCGACTGCAGCAGAGGGTGGGAGTACGGGCGGGCCGGGATAGAGCGAGCCGCTCCGACCATCCGTCATCGCCGCCTGCGCTCCCGCGCTGTTACAACTGCGGCATCCGGGGCTATGTCGCCTCGGGGTGCCGCTCTCCTCGGCAGCGCGGGACGACGCCTCGACAGGACGCCGGCCCTCCTCCCAAGCTCCATCAACATAACCCGGCGAGTCACGGCACCCCTCATGTTTGGCCCACGCACACACCCGTCACACACTCGCACACCGCAACGAACGGGGGGCCGACATTGCGCACCATCGCGCCAACACGCACCACTATGGGGACTCAAATCGAACCCAGGCAGTGGTCCGTGTTGGCCCATCGCGTTGTGGCTGCATCGTCGGGGTCGTCAGCCGTGGTGGGGCACATTGACGGGGTTGAGGTGCGCATCCTGGTCGATACAGGAGCATCGGAGACCATCATTTCGGAACTAATTTACAATATTCTCCCTGTCCAGAGCCGTCCTTTACTGCCGGTTAACGTCCCATTCTATGCTGCTAACGGGGGCTCACTTGGCATCATTGGACAGATTCGAGCACAAATTTGTATCGGTGATATCAAATTGTCCGACCCGATTTTTGTTTCCTCCTCGCTGGCGGTTCCGTGCCTGCTGGGGACGGACTTCTTGGGCAAAATGCCGATTCGTATTTTAATAGACCAGGGCTGCATTGAGCTCCCGTCGGGACGACGCATGGCGTTTCTGCCGTCCCCTACTGCGGCTCGGACGGCGTTCGCGACGGTACCGGCGTTCGTCGTTAAAACGGTTCGCGTACCGCCGGGGGCACAAATGTTGGTGCCTCTCAAACTTCGTCGGCCCTTCGCTAAAGGCGTTGGGGACCAGGGAATTCTGCTGGGGCCATCTAGGGCCGGGGTTAGCGGACCTCATTTGATTCCGGCCCAGACCATCGTAAAAGGGGACGGGGACCCTTTCATCGCGGTCCTCAATGTGGGGTCGCAGACAGTGGTGGTTCCTCAAGGGACCGTGCTTGCTCACGCAACGCCGGTGCCCTGTGAGGAACCTGTCGCGAATCACGTAGGCACTGTCCCTCTGCCGCATCCACATTCGGACACCGATGAAGGGTGGCTCGAGGCGCTTTGTGCGGGATCGACGGACCTGTCGGATTTAGAGCATCAAAAGCTTAAGACACTGCTGCGTGAATTTTCCGACGTTTTCAGTCAGAACAAATTCGATTTGGGCTGTACCCATCTGCTGCGTCACCATATTGATACAGGTGACAGCGCGCCAATACGCCAAAATCCTGTTCGGTTAAGTCCCGCTGAAAAGGACCTTGTCAAATCGGCTGTTGATGACATGTTGGCCGCCGACATCATTTCTCCCTCTACCAGCCCGTGGGGAGCGCCAATCGTCCTGGTTAAGAAACAGGATGGCTCGTTGCGGTTTTGCGTCGATTTTCGCCGCCTCAACAAAATTTCTGTTGCCGACGCATACCCGCTCCCACGGATTGACGAATCGCTGGACGCTTTGGCGGGAGCGCGATTCTTCTCCACATTGGATTTGCTTTCGGGATTCTGGCAGCTTCCTCTGGACGATGATTCTAAGCCTAAAACTGCATTCCGTACACCGCACGGTCTCTTCCAATTCAACCGGTTGCCGATGGGACTCCACTCGGCGCCGGCGACTTTCCAGCGATTGATGGAATTGGTTTTGGCTGGATTGCAATGGGACTTGTGCTTAATTTATTTGGATGACGTTATTGTCTTTAGCAGAACATTTGACGAGCATCTCCAGAGGTTGCGGGCAGTTTTCCTCAAAATGCGGGCTGCTAATTTGAAATTTAAACCCCAAAAATGTCATCTGTTACGCGAATCTGTGCGTTATTTGGGACACATCGTTGGACGCTCGGGTAGTGCTACCGATCCCGCCAAAACGCAGTGCGTCAGCTCCTGGCCGACTCCCACCTCTGTGGGGGAGGTCAGGAGTTTCATTGGATTCGCGTCGTATTACCGACGCTTTGTCGCGGATTTTGCGACAATTGCAAAGCCCCTACACGCTTTGACGTCAAAGGGGGTCCGCTTTCATTGGGGACAGGAGGAGGAGGCTGCTTTCCGCTCCCTTCGGGACGCTCTGGTCAAAGCTCCTCCCTTGGTTTACCCCGATTTTTCTAAACCCTTTGTGCTCGACACCGATGCGAGCAACACAGGTATTGGGGGCGTGCTTTCCCAGGTGGTTGACGGCGTGGAACGGGTGGTCGCGTACGGTAGTCGGGTGTTGTCTCCAGCGGAGCAAAGATATTGTGTCACCCGTCGGGAACTGTTGGCAATTGTCTATTTCATCCAACAGTACCGCCCATATCTGTACGGTCAGCGTTTCACCGTCCGTACAGATCATGCGGCACTACCGTACGCCCTGCGAGTTCAACAACCATCGGGACAATTGTCTCGATGGTTGGAGGTTCTCCAGGACTTTGATTTTGAAACCACGTACCGTAAGGGCGTCCGCCACACCAATGCGGACGCTCTGTCGCGCATGCCAACCACCCCCGAATGCGCATGCCTCCTGGGGTCGGGTCATTGCAGGCATCCGGGTGAAATATCTGTTCCGGTCTTGGCGGCCGCAGACGACGCAGCGTCAATGACGAATTCGATCGCACAACAGGGATCAGATTCCCTGTTGGGGTTGCCTGTCACTGAATGGGGGCGCCTACAGATGGAGGATACCTCCCTCCTCGCGTTGCGTCGTCGCGTCGGAGATGCTGGGCGGGGTAGGGGTGATGCCGACGCATGGGAAATGGTCACGGGTCTGCTGATGCATTGGGATGGGAAATCCCATCGACACCGGCTGGTGGTCCCTTCTGGGTTACCGGGTAAGGTGGTGTGGGCCGCTCATGAGCGCCTCCTCCACCTGGGGACCCAAAAGACCCTCGCCTTGCTCCAGCTTGATTTTATTTGGCCGGGCATGACAAGGGATGTCGCAGATCTGTTGGGGTCATGCCCTCGGTGTGCGCAACGGAAACCACCAGCACGGGAGTCTAACCCGCCTTTGCAGTCAACGAACTTGTCGCGCTGGATATTCTGGGCCCATTCCCCGCCACCCCCAGGGGAAATAGATATTTGTTGACCGGGGTGGAGTACTTTACGCGCTGGCCTATGGCCTGGCCCCTGGCCAACCAGTCGGCAGCAGCCATCGTGGAGGCCTTTGTCCAGGGATACGTCCTGGACAAAGGTGCTCCCGAGCGGCTGCTGACCGACCAGGGCAAAAATTTTTCCGGCAAACTGCTCCAACAAGTCTGTGAGCTCCTGGGCACGAAAAAAATTCGTACCTCTCCCTATCACCCGCAAACTGACGGGATGGTCGAGCGTCTGCACCGAACCATCACGTCCATGTTGTCACAGCAGGTTTCGGACTCACAGACCGATTGGGACCTGCAAATTCAAGTGGTCCTGGCAGCATACAGATTGGCCCCCCATGCGGCAACGGGATTTTCCCCCTTCTTCCTCATGTATGGCCGCGAACCTGACCCACCTGTTCGGGCCCAGCTGCAGATCCCCGCGCCGCAGGGTAAAACTAAATTGGCCAACCATGTTAAATTTAATCTTGCGAAATTAACAGAGGCACGGGATGCTGCCATGCAAAATTCCGACCTACGTCAGAAAGCTAATGAGCGGCTCAGACTGGGTCGCGCGCACGTGCTACAGTGGAAGCCGGGGGACAAGGCATGGCTGCACTGTCCCCAGGTACCACTCGCGACCTCCTCTAAACTGGTGCGGCCGTGGCGGGGCCCTGTCGAGGTGGTTGAGGTTTTGTGGCCTCAGTGCGTACGCATCAAATGGGGGAGGCGCCGGTGGTTTGTGCACCCCTCCAGATTGAAACCCTTCGTTGCGGTGCGAAGTCCCACTCCACACACGCGTGGCCAAACATGTGGGGGGTCGACCGACTCAAAGGGTCCGTCTCCGCTGCTCTCGCCTGACGTGTTGCCGGCTGTCCTGCCCCCAGGTGCACCAGGAATGACGGGCTCACGCCCGACAACCCCTACGGGGGATGCCGAGGGTCTCGCGACATCGAGAGGAGACTCACTTGGAAATGGACAGTTGCCACCCGACGGCCCGCCATCCGGGGTTGCCCCGTGTGACGGGCCTACTGCAAGGACGCGCGCAAGAATGCGCAGACTCTTGTGATGCACAAAAAGAAAAAAAAAATATTTTTCACATGTTATGTTCACTGTGTGCGGCGTCGGTGGTGTGTTCCTGGCACATTGGATTGTACGAATGTTGTGTTCACGGTGTGTTGTGTGTGTGCTAGGGTTCCCTGCAAATTGTATATACGTTGGTTTTACGGATTTCGTATTTATTCGGGGGTGGGGTGCGTCGGGTTATTTTCCCTTCTTGCTTTTCTGGTTCTTGTTGTTCTCGTTCGCGTTATTGTTGAAAAAATTGTGAGGCACACGCGGGGTCGAGGGGTAAATAAACTTTTATTGTCGTTTGTTGCAGCCGGGACGGCTGCGAGCTGTACAGGGGGGGGTGATGTAGGGGTGTTACGGAGGGGCTGTATACATAGGATCACACGGGAAACAAACACAGTGGGCGGGGCTTCGTGAGTGCACGGGGAGGTGCTCTCAACGACGTCCGCACAGGGCAGCCTGGGGGGGCTGGCCCCACCCCTCAGCGAGGGGTTTTGGTATAAAAGGGGATGAGCCGGAGAGCTCGGGGTAGAATGTTAAAGCTAAACCAGTGAAGACCGAAGATCGTCTAGCTAGAGCCCTGGACTCCCCTGGATTGCCGCCCTTGTCAGGGCCGCGCAGGACCGAGCCAGCGGCGTGGTCACGAGAACCAAAGTTAGTGCTCTGGGACTCCGGGTACCGTAGCCCGACTTACCAGTGTCGGGCCAGACAACCTCCCCTAGCCCGTTAGTGGAGGACTAGGAGGTAGGTCAGAGATAGCTAGCAGTGTATTCCCAGCTAGCGGGTGAGGGGGCCGATACCCCCTCCAGTGTTGTATGTCCGCGGTTGTGAAAACTGTTGCGGAATAAATACGTGTGCCTCAACCCCGGCGTCCAAGAGTCCTCAACGATATTACAAAAGCAACAGACGCGGTGCCACCTCTTGTCCCTGCGAACACTATTGCAGTTCAGACTGGCTATCTTGACACCCGAAGCCATGGCAGTAGTTGTTGGCAGTGGCTGCGGGCAATCATATTGGAAGGGAAGAGCTTTTCCTCTTCACTTTGTGCACCAACGCTTTCAGTTGGTAGCATTCCTGTGGGCTTACCACAATATGTTTTCTGTGCGGCTTTGAAGAAGCCCAGCATATCGGGGAAGAAAGCCTGGATGTTGACCCCACGCTTCCTGTAGGTAGATTGGAGTAAATGGTGGATCTTGTCGGGTACATATTCCCACTTCCCCTTAATTTGCAAGCTCATCTCAGTCGCGTTATCGCCGATGTCAGACTCCGACTGCTCGTCGTCAGAGTCTTCGTGCGTGCTTGCGTGAGACTCGGCGGCCATCTCTTCTGTCGAGCCACACAGAGCCGGGGTCTCATTGGATTCGGGGTGGCTCTCCTCTGCACGCTCTACAGCCGTCACCTCGTCAGGTGAGGAGGTGAGTTGACTAGCACCCTTGAGCGCCGTGGCACCGTCAGGTGCAGTGGTGACCTGCAGCCCCTGTCGTCCCGGGGCAGCCGAGGCCGGGCCCGGTGCTCGTGCTTTTGCCACGACATTGTCTGGTGGGTGGGCCTCGTCAGCAGCATTCATCACGTCCCATGGCTCGGGCTCATCGCCATGTCCTGCTGCTGCATCTGGGCGGTCGTCCGGCTTGTTGTCGTCGGCGGTGGCCGTGCACTTAGGCAGGGTGCCAACGCGCCTTCCCACTGCGGGGCCGCCCTTAGCCTTGTGCTTTCGCGACTCAAAGATGGTGAAGCCATCCCACTCGCTGTCAGTCACTGATTATTTGCAGTCAGCCGCAGAGTCAGTGGGGGCCTGCTGCTGCTGCAACTTGTCGTGCTGCTGTGGTGGATGGTCCGGCTGCTGCTGCAGCTTCTGCTGCTGCAGCTTCTGCTGCAGCTGCTGCAGATCATCCTGCTGCTGCTGGTTCTGCTGCTGATGCTGCAGCTTCTGCTGCTACTGCATTGTGTGTTTTGATGCAGGCTGCGCAGTATTTCCATTTTCCTTGGCCGGGCAGTTTTTTCGGGCATGGCCGACACCACCACACCCGAAATACCGCGGCATGGCCATGGAGGTGTATACGGTGTGGATGTACCCCTCGATCGTGTACTTGAAGGTCACGTTGAGGTCCGTGTTACTGTCCTTCAACATCATGAAGGTTTGTCGCTGGAGTGACATGATGTGTGCCAGCTTCGGGTCCCGTGTCCTCAAAGGCAGCATGGCAATGCGGGAGATGATCGTGCCGAACTGCTGTAGTTCTCGCTGCAGTTCGGTGCTTTTGAGGAAGAGTGTCATGTTGGAGATCAGCACTTTGACGGCGGTGAAGAGACAGTGGTGCACTGTACGAACAGCTTCCCCTTGATGTCGAGTCCCATCTCCACGAGACACGTCGCCAAACTCTTATTGGTCATGTAAAAGACCACGCCGCTGTTCTGTCGCTGGGCGATGACGATGCTCGCCAGGCTGACGCGCTCGACCACGGCGGCGATGACGCCTCGATGGCGATCTTAGGTGCAGGAAAGCAAATGACTGCGTTCCTCCGAGTGAGAGACTCGTACTTTTCATACTGTGCCATCATGAACAGCAATAGTATAAAAATTGTGATAAAAAGTCAACAAAAATGTTATTTAAAAGAGAGAATAAGAGGAAAGAAGGATGAAGAAGACAACAGAAAGAGATGAAGAGAGAAAGGAGTGGAAAAGAGAGGGAGAGGCCCCAGGCTGCTAAACCAAGTAGGCCTGGGGCATGGTGGTGGTGAGTGCCATTGAGACAAAGAAAACACCAGAAAATCAGAAATAGGCTACACTATGTCCAGTAACAAATACTTACTTGGTTGAGGGGAGAAGATTGTTCGACACAATCCGATTTCAAAATGAAGAAAAACGAGAAATAATGTCCACCAAAGGTGAGTCAATTCTCTCAGGCAAGGTTTAGGATGTAGAAAAACCCAGGCCCCTGTGCACAGAGACACTTCCCAGCATGCAAAGCGACAGAGACAAAGAGAGACAGACAGAGAGAGACAGAGAGTGAGTTGCCTTCCTCCCTTCTCGACTTTGGCCACAACAACAAGGCCACCGAACCTGTCTGTCCCGACGGGTTTGTGCCACTTTCTCCCCGTGCTGTCAAAGCCTCGCGATTTGCATGCCGGCCTCCCCCTCCTTCCGTCAATCTCAAATCTCGCCGCGTCCTCAGTCAGCTGCAGTAGAAGCAGCAGCGGTGATTTATCCAAAAAGTCGCGATGGGGCGATCAATGTCGGCTCCCCTCCAGCCACTAGAGGCCACATTTCTGTCATCGTGACAGAAGAATCGATTCTTGATTTAGAAAAAAGTTATTATTGGGAGTTAGATCGTGTAAACGTTCAATGAAAAAGCGTTAACTCACCACCGCCACCACATCTCCTAGCCACCGCGGTGCCTCGCAGGTTCTGTGTCGGCTCAGGTTCTGTGCGTCGCCCAACCTCCACAGCCGGGGAGGGCCACCGTGACCACAGCAGCGCACCTCTCTGTGGACATGGCCAGCGATGAAGCGAGTCACTGCGCACTGTCACAAAGTGCCCCCTGATCGGACTCGATGGTGGTCTAAGGTGGTCTCAGGTGGGACTCAGGACTCAGGTGGTCTCAGGGCCGTCCCTCCACGCTGCTGCTGCTGAAGAAGCAGCAGCAGCTATCGCCCAGCCTGGCAAGACGGGCGGACGAGCATGATGATGATGACGCTGATGATGATGATGAAGCTGCTGATGATGATGATGATGAAGCTGATGATGATGATGATGAAGCTGATGATGATGAAGCTAGACCCGTACACATGTTGAACTTATCTCGCACCGAGGCCGCCAACCGTGCTAATCGGCGGTGTGGGAACTCGTGTCTGACCAGATCACAGTCACTACCAGCAGGATTTAACGGTCCTGGGCCTCGCCTAGGTCGACGCAGCCTCAAATGAGCACCTGGTGCGGTGTGTATAAACATCGCCACTCAGGAGACAAAGGCGGTCGGGCGAGGTGCTGGCCACCCACCCCCTCGCGGGTCGTGCCGGCATTAGCAGGTGCTCGCTTAACAGCACTTGCTGTTAAGGCTATACGGGGGATCTTTGTCTTTGTTTGTGGAGCGCGGGGCGGCTAAAACACAGCAAGGTTGCACAGTAGGGGGCACAGATGGTGCATCTGCCAGTCATCTCAGTCAGTCAACCCACGGCACCTGGGTCTGTCCTGTGACCTCCTGCCAGCAGGTAGTGTTTGCCACTTCGCGTGGCCTTAAAGCGCACCTAGCCTGGCACAAGCGCGGTGGCTCCATCACCGCCACTCCGTGGCGAATGGCGGTTGTTGTTGTTGTTGGGGAGCGGTATTCTGGCAAAAAAACAACCTCCTACCTCGTCGGTGGTGCCGGGCGGTAACGCCGGTGGTGGCTGTGAGTAAGACCACGGTGGGGGGGGGGGGGAGCAATCCCAATCGGCTGTCCACTCGTGGCGCTGTGAGCCACCACCACAGCGGACAACGTGGACTCTGGCTGGGTGCGACGGGCTGGTAACCCCTCCACCTTCAATGTAACTAGCACACAACCAAGTAACAAAGATATTGAACTAATCTTGTGCCCGAGGCCCCGGGGGTAGAGACGTTTATGGCGTCTCGTGGCCAAACCCGTTTGGCAGGGCCAGGAAGCTGAACCCGTGCGTGGCCCTCGGGGTTCCTGCACAGAAGGCAGAAAGCCACTGCGAGTGGCCACGTGGAATGTTCAAACTCTCACTGCGGAGGAGAAGCTGACCGCTCCTCTGTCCACCCCTCATAGTCACGACGAGGGGTGGACAGTCCTCTACTCGGGACAGGAGACTGCCAAAGCACAGGGAGTGGCTCGTTTAACCAAAATAATGAAGGGGGCGTGGGAGCGTGGCGGTGAAGTGTGGGAAGCTGCAAGTCCCAGGCTACGGTGGGGCTTGCCTCCCCATCTACGGTAGGCGAGGAGTGGTGGTCGTGGTGGTGATTGCTTACGCCCCAACCGAAGATGAACATCAGTGGGGGGATGCAGGCAAGTCCGATGAGTCAGATGCCTTCCATGACCTCCCTGTCACAGGTGCAAGCTCAAGTGGCCCCTCTGGATAGAGTCATCTCCTGTTGGGTGACTTTAATGCCCGAGTGGGTCACGACGCTGGGCACCTGGGCTGAAGCGATTGGAAGGTTCGGGCCAGAGCAGCTCAATAACAACGGTAGGAGGCTGCGAGACGTCATTGCAGCCCATGGGCTTGTTATGATTACCCCAGCCGCGCTGTCCGCACGACATCGTCAGGGACCAGTGAGCGCTACGCTGCACTACCAAGAACCCGGCGACTCGAATTCAATTCCCGCTCACGGCCTAACACCAAAAGTGATGATTATTTGAACCGGTTCTGGGCCTCCCCTAGGTCGACTCGGCCTCGAATAAATACCTGCTGCGGTGCGTAAACATCGCCACTCGGGGAGACAAAGGCGGCCGGGCATGGTGCTGGCCACCCACCCGCTCGTGTGCCGTGCCGGCCTTCATTGGTGCTGCTACTCGTTAACAGCACTTGCCCCTACAGTCTTGTTAAGGCTACACGGGGGATCTTCGTCTGTGTGTTGACAAATATTTTCTCTCTGACAATTTGTTTTTGGCGTGCGCGGCAAGAAGAATGTGGGGGGGGGGGGGTGGACCCCCCCCCCCCCCATTCTCCCCGGGGCGAGCTGAGTGGGTGACGTCGTGGGGAGGAACGGGAGCGCTGCGGGGAGAGAGTGGCGGTGGCGGTGGTGGCGGTGGTGGCGTTGGCGGTGGCGTTGGCGGTGGCGGCGGTGGTGGCGGTGGTGGCGGTGGCGGCGGTGGTGGCGGTGGTGGCGGTGGCAGTGGTGGCGGTGGTGGCGTTGGCGGTGGCGGCGGTGGCGGCGGTGGTGGCGGTGGTGGCGGTGGCGGTGGTGGCGGTGGTGGCGGTGGCGGTGGCGGCGGTGGTGGCGGTGGTGGCGGTGGTGGCGGTGGCGGTGGTGGCGGTGGTGGCGGTGGCGGTGGCGGCGGTGGTGGCGGTGGCGGTGGTGGCGGTGGTGGCGGTGGTGGCGGTGGCGGTGGTGGCGGTGGCGGCGGTGGCGGCGGTGGCGGCGGTGGTGGCGGTGGTGGCGGTGGTGGCGGTGGCGGCGGTGGCGGCGGTGGCGGTGGTGGCGGTGGCGGCGGTGGCGGTGGTGGCGGTGGTGGCGGTGGCGGTGGTGGCGGTGGTGGCGGTGGTGGCGGTGGCGGCGGTGGCGGTGGTGGCGGTGGTGGCGGTGGTGGCGGTGGCGGTGGTGGCGGTGGTGGCGTTGGCGGTGGCGGCGGTGGTGGCGGTGGTGGCGGTGGTGGCGGTGGCGGTGGTGGCGGTGGTGGCGGTGGTGGTGGTGGCGGTGGTGGCGGTGGTGGTGGCGGTGGTGGCGGTGGTGGCGGTGGTGGCGGGTGGCGGTGGTGGCGGTGGTGGTGGTGGTGGCGGTGGTGGCGTTGGCGGTGGCGGCGGTGGCGGCGGCGGTGGCGTGGCAGTGGTGGCGGCGGTGGCGGTGGCGGTGGTGGCGGTGGTGGTGGTGGCGGTGGTGGCGGTGGTGGCGTTGGCGGTGGCGGCGGTGGTGGCGGTGGCGGCGGTGGCGGCGGCGGCGGTGGCGGCGGTGGCGGCGATGGCGGCGATGGCGGCGGTGGCGATGGTGGCAGTGGTGGCGGTGGTGGTGGCGGCGGTGATGGTGGCAGTGGTGGTGATGATGGTGGCGGTGGTGGTGGTGGTGATGGTGGCGGTGGTGATGGTGGCGGTGGCGGCGGTGGTGGTGGCGGTGGTGATGGTGGTGGCAATAGTGGTGGTGGTGGCGATGGCGGCGATGGTGGTGGTGCACGGCCGTAATTATAATATATTTTGGGGTGGACACATCCCCCCTAACATTCAAATATGCTCAAAATGTCCGCCCCAATATATTGCTGAAAAAAATAAAATTGCTATGCTATGTAAATAAAAATAACAATTTGCTAAACCTTGGCCATAATATCTGGACTTGTCTTCATATAAATTAATGCATAGATTTCTGTTCATATGATTGCGGTTATGGTTGTACTTTATTAATCCCTATTCTCTGCCATTACATACAATGACACAGGAAATGGTAAAAAAAAGTTGAAACAGAGCAATGTAATACAATAAACCATTAGACATTATTGTAAAAAATACATTTTTAAAAATCCATCCCACGTGTGAGTGCATTTTTAAATATTTTAGGCAGGAAATTAGTTTTCAAATTTAGATATTTTTCTGGGTTGGGACCCCCAGGCACCCTGTAAGATTTGGTCCCCCCCAATGTTGACTCCACGGCTACGGCCTTGTGGTGGTGGTGGTGGAACCCGTTCATTCACTTCCGAAAGTGGTCGCCCAGGGGGTGGCATGGGAGCCGTGCCCCATGGCTGCTGCCCAACTTCTCCCCCCCCACACCCACGCATAGCCCCCCCCCCCCCACACATAGCCCCCCACACACCCACGCATAGCCCCCCCCCACGCATAGCCCCCCACACACCCACGCATAGCCCCCCCCCCACGCATAGCCCCCCCCCCACACCCACGCATAGCCCCCCCCCACGCATAGCCCCCCCCACACCCACGCATAGCCCCCCCCCACACCCACGCATAGCCCCCCCCACACCCACGCATAGCCCCCCCCCACGCATAGCCCCCCCCACACCCACGCATAGCCCCCCCCACACCCACGCATAGCCCCCCCCCCCCACGCATAGCCCCCTCCCCACCCCAGATCCTTGCTATAAGAGCCAGTGCCCTTGTTGTGCTCGTGTGTGTGGAGCCAAGCGATGCTCCTTGCACCTGCGATTTAGTGGGGTTGGCTACGTACGGTGCGAAAGAAGTTTCACATACACACAGTACATACTGTCCATAGACTCAACACTACACACAGACTCAACACCACCCACAGACTCAACACCACCCACAGACTCAACACCGCCCATAGACTCAGCACTGCACCTCCGATTAGCGTGGTTGGCCACGTACAGTGCGAAAGAAGTTCAACGTACACAGGGTGAGTGAGAGGTGAAGCGAGTGAGAGAGATGAACTCCGTCAGCTGATCACCCCTCCTGCTCCTGCTGCTGCTGCTCCTTCAGCGTGCGCTCTCTCGCTCCTGTCGACGCCTTTGCATCTTGTCGCTGAGCCATCGTTCTCCGCGAGCTGTGATCTATCCACTGCTGGATGAAGGCAACCCCTTCCCCCTCTGGGAGCCGCTCTGCCGTTCGATTCGAGCGCCCACCGGCGGCTGCTGCTGCTGCTGCTGCGCGTGCCGCTCCTGGAGATCGGCGCGGATGAAGATCCCCACTCGTCACGTGCGCGACGCCGCTCCTCTCTCACCTCTGTACTTACGAACCACCCGTGATTAAGAACCACCTCTGCACTGACGACCCACGCGAACTTACGAACCACCCGTGATTAAGAACCACCTCTGCACTGACGACCCACGCGAACTTACGAACCACCCGTGATTAAGAACCACGGGAAGTTACTCTTTGGTTCTTTCGGTAAAGTCACGTAGAAAATAAAATGATAGAAGACGACGTTTCGGTTGCAACACAAGCAGCCATCATCAGGTAAGAATGAACGATAAAACGCAGACACGGAAACAGCACAGGCAGACACACATGCAGAGAGAGACACACGCGCAGACACACAGTGAGAGACACACACAAAGACACACAGTGAGAGACACACACACAGACACACATGCAGAGAGAGACACACGCGCAGACACACAGTGAGAGACACACACAAAGACACACAGTGAGAGACACACACACAGACACACATGCAGAGAGAGACACGCGCAGACACACAGTGAGAGACACACACAAAGACACACAGTGAGAGACACACACACAGACACACATGCAGAGAGAGACACACACGCAGAAACACAGTGAGAGACACACACAAAGACACACACACAGACACACAGTGAGAGACACACACACAGACACACCGAGAGACACACACAGACACACATGCAGAGAGACACAACACAAAGACACACACAGAGAGAGACACACACACAGACACAGTGAGAGACACACACAAAGACACACACAAAGACACACACGAAGACACACAGTGAGAGACACACACCAAGACACACAGTGAGAGACACACACACACACAGAGAGACACACACCAAGACACACACAGTGAGAGACACAGTGAGAGACACACACACAGAGACACACACACAGAGACACACACAAAGACACACAGAGACACAGAGAGAGACACACACACAAAGATACACAGAGAGAGAGACAAAGTTCCCCCGAAAAGCCGTAACAGACTGTAGGGGCAAGTGCTGTTAGCGAGCACATATGAAGGCCGGAACGGTACACGAGGGGGTGGGTGGCCAGCACCACGCCTGACCGCCTTTGTCTCCCCTGTTAGCGATGTTCACACATCGCACCAGGTACTCATTTGAGGCTGAGTCGACCTAGGGGAGGCCCGGGACCGGTTCAGATAATCGTCACTGGTGTTGGCCGTGAGCGGGAATCGAACCCGAGTCGCCGGGTTCATAGCGCAGTGCGCTAACCGCTGCACTACCGCTCCCCAATTAAGAAGTGTAATTCAATGCAACGCAGAGGGTCAATTAACACACGGTTAACGCATAGCCTGGTTGATTAACGTTCTCCAAAGATTGCTAAATTAGAAGTAAAGTGTGATTAAACACAGACACGGAAACAGCAAAGGCAGACCCACAAGCAGAAAGAGACACACAACACAAAGATACAGCGAGCGAGAAAAACCTCTCACATTAACATCGCCACTTCGATGCCCTCTAATTTCTCACATTAACATCATGCTAATCTCTCACATTAACATAGCCACTTCCGTGCCCTCTAATTTCTCACATTAACATCATGCTAATCTCTCACATTAACATATCCACTTCCGTGCCCTCTAATTTCTCACATTAACATCATGCTAATCTCTCACATTAACATCATGCTAATCTCCCACATTAACATAGCCACTTCCGTGCCCTCTAATTTCTCACATTAACATCATGCTAATCTCCCACATTAACATAGCCAC
>NW_027613904.1:112500-118453 GCF_965212315.1 Lampetra planeri
GTTGTTGCTGATGTTGGTGTTGTTGGTGTTGTTGGTGTTGTTGTTGCTGATGTTGGTGTTGTTGTTGGTGTTGTTGCTGATGTTGGTGTTGTTGTTGGTGTTGTTGTTGGTGTTGTTGCTGTTGTTGGTGTTGTTGTTGTTGCTGTTGTTGGTGTTGTTGCTGATGTTGGTGTTGTTGTTGGTGTTGTTGCTGATGTTGGTGTTGTTGGTGTTGTTGGTGTTGTTGTTGCTGATGTTGGTGTTGTTGTTGGTGTTGTTGCTGATGTTGGTGTTGTTGTTGGTGTTGTTGCTGATGTTGGTGTTGTTGTTGGTGTTGTTGGTGTTGTTGCTGATGTTGGTGTTGTTGTTGTTGCTGATGTTGGTGTTGTTGTTGCTGATGTTGGTGTTGTTGTTGGTGTTGTTGCTGATGTTGGTGTTGTTGTTGTTGTTGCTGATGTTGGTGTTGTTGTTGGTGTTGTTGCTGATGTTGGTGTTGTTGGTGTTGTTGTTGGTGTTGTTGCTGATGTTGGTGTTGTTGGTGTTGTTGGTGTTGTTGCTGATGTTTGTGTTGTTGGTGTTGTTGTTGTTGCTGATGTTGGTGTTGTTGTTGGTGTTGTTGCTGATGTTGGTGTTGTTGGTGTTGTTGCTGATGTTGGTGTTGTTGCTGATGTTGGTGTTGTTGTTGGTGTTGTTGCTGATGTTGGTGTTGTTGTTGTTGTTGTTGTTGTTGCTGATGTTGGTGTTGTTGTTGGTGTTGTTGCTGATGTTGGTGTTGTTGGTGTTGTTGCTGATGTTGGTGTTGTTGCTGATGTTGGTGTTGTTGTTGCTGATGTTGGTGTTGTTGTTGGTGTTGTTGCTGATGTTGGTGTTGTTGTTGTTGCTGATGTTGGTGTTGTTGTTGCTGATGTTGGTGTTGTTGTTGGTGCTGATGTTGGTGTTGTTGTTGTTGCTGATGTTGGTGTTGTTGTTGCTGATGTTGGTGTTGTTGTTGCTGATGTTGGTGTTGTTGTTGGTGTTGTTGGTGTTGTTGTTGGTGTTGTTGCTGATGTTGGTGTTGTTGTTGCTGATGTTGGTGTTGTTGCTGATGTTGGTGTTGTTGTTGGTGTTGTTGGTGTTGTTGTTGGTGTTGTTGGTGTTGTTGGTGTTGTTGGTGTTGTTGGTGTTGTTGGTGTTGTTGTTGGTGTTGTTGCTGATGTTGGTGTTGTTGTTGCTGATGTTGGTGTTGTTACTGATGTTGGTGTTGTTGCTGATGTTGGTGTTGTTGTTGGTTTTGTTGGTGTTGTTGCTGATGTTGGTGTTGTTGTTGCTGATGTTGGTGTTGTTGCTGATGTTGGTGTTGTTGTTGGTGTTGTTGGTGTTGTTGTTGGTGTTGTTGGTGTTGTTGCTGATGTTGGTGTTGTTGCTGATGTTGGTGTTGTTGTTGGTGTTGTTGTTGGTGTTGTTGCTGATGTTGGTGTTGTTGGTGTTGTTGTTGGTGTTGTTGCTGATGTTGGTGTTGTTGTTGCTGATGTTGGTGTTGTTGTTGGTGTTGTTGCTGATGTTGGTGTTGTTGTTGGTGTTGTTGCTGATGTTGGTGTTGTTGGTGTGTTGTTGTTGGTGTTGTTGTTGTTGCTGATGTTGGTGTTGTTGGTGTTGTTGTTGGTGTTGTTGGTGTTGTTGTTGGTGTTGTTGTTGTTGTTGCTGATGTTGGTGTTGTTGTTGCTGATGTTGGTGTTGTTGCTGATGTTGTTGCTGATGTTGGTGTTGTTGGTGTTGTTGGTGTTGTTGTTGATGTTGTTGCTGATGTTGGTGTTGTTGTTGCTGATGTTGGTGTTGTTGTTGGTGTTGTTGGTGTTGTTGCTGATGTTGGTGTTGTTGTTGGTGTTGTTGCTGATGTTGGTGTTGTTGGTGTTGTTGTTGGTGTTGTTGGTGTTGTTGCTGATGTTGGTGTTGTTGGTGTTGTTGCTGATGTTGGTGTTGTTGCTGATGTTGGTGTTGTTGTTGGTGTTGTTGCTGATGTTGGTGTTGTTGTTGGTGTTGTTGTTGGTGTTGTTGGTGTTGTTGCTGATGTTGGTGTTGTTGTTGGTGTTGTTGCTGATGTTGGTGTTGTTGGTGTTGTTGTTGGTGTTGTTGGTGTTGTTGCTGATGTTGGTGTTGTTGTTGCTGATGTTGGTGTTGGTGTTGGTGTTGTTGTTGGTGTTGTTGGTGTTGTTGCTGATGTTGGTGTTGTTGGTGTTGTTGTTGGTGTTGTTGGTGTTGTTGCTGATGTTGGTGTTGTTGTTGGTGTTGTTGCTGATGTTGGTGTTGTTGCTGATGTTGGTGTTGTTGTTGGTGTTGTTGCTGATGTTGGTGTTGTTGGTGTTGTTGGTGTTGTTGTTGATGTTGGTGTTGTTGTTGGTGTTGGTGTTGTTGTTGGTGTTGTTGGTGTTGTTGCTGATGTTGGTGTTGTTGTTGGTGTTGTTGCTGATATTGGTGTTGTTGGTGTTGTTGTTGGTGTTGTTGGTGTTGTTGCTGATGTTGGTGTTGTTGTTGGTGTTGTTGCTGATGTTGGTGTTGTTGGTGTTGTTGGTGTTGTTGTTGGTGTTGTTGTTGGTGTTGTTGCTGATGTTGGTGTTGTTGTTGTTGTTGCTGATGTTGGTCTTGTTGTTGGTGTTGGTGTTGTTGTTGGTGTTGTTGGTGTTGTTGCTGATGTTGGTGTTGTTGGTGTTGTTGTTGGTGTTGTTGCTGATGTTGGTGTTGTTGGTGTTGTTGTTGGTGTTGTTGGTGTTGTTGCTGATGTTGGTGTTGTTGCTGATGTTGGTGTTGTTGTTGGTGTTGTTGCTGATGTTGGTGTTGTTGTTGCTGATGTTGGTGTTGTTGTTGGTGTTGTTGCTGATGTTGGTGTTGTTGGTGTTGTTGGTGTTGTTGGTGTTATTGTTGGTGTTGTTGCTGATGTTGGTGTTGTTGGTGTTGTTGATTTATTTCTCGCTTTTGGATTCCAGTTATTGTTTATATATTTGTAAATGCTTTATTTATTAATATTTTTCAACATCATGCTTTTCTATTATTGGGGGCGAGTTTCTCAAACGCCCTCCCCACTCACCTCCCACCGCCGCCTCTGTCCACCCGGGCAGTTGTCAGTGGCTGACGGCCGCCGATTAGAGTCGACGGGCTGGTGGCGCGCGGTGGAGTAGAAGTGTGGGGACGCCGCGGTGGCTGGGAGATGTTAACTCCCTCGCCTGGTCTACAGGAGGCCGTGGGTTCTATCCTGAGCCTAATGCCTGCTGCTGTATATTTGGAGTTTGCGTGTCTCTCTCTTATCATCATCACCACGGTGGCTGGGAGATGTTAACTCCCTCGCCTGGTCTACAGGAGGCCGTGGGTTCGATTCCGACCCGTGATGCCTGCTACTGCTGCTGTATATTTGGAGTCTGCGTGTCTCTCTCTCATCATCATCATCATGGTGGCTAGGAGATGTTAACTATCTCGCCTGGTCTACAGGAGGCCGTGGGTTCCATCCTGACCCTGACGATGCCTGCTGCTGCTGTATATTTGGAGTCTGCGTGTCTCTCTCTCTCCCTGTGGTGGTCGCGTGGACATTTCTCCCCTTCGCTTTGTTTCCTGCACATTTGAAATCAACAATCGCGCGTTTGGAGAGAAAAATCCGCCCGCCGCGAGACATTTCCAGCACCGATGAAGGCCGAGCCGGCCATGCCGACCTTCATAGGTGCTGCAACTCGCTAACAGCACTTGCCCTCGACAGTCTGTTAAGGCTACACGGGGGACCTTTGTCTTTGTCGCTGTCTCGTGCCCTAGAACGGGCGCTGCCAAGTGGATCCCCGTGGCTCCCTCGCCATGAAGCTGGGTGAGTGACCCCCCCCCTCCCCTAGCCCCCCCACCCCTGACCCCCCCCTCCCCTAGCCCCCCCCTCCCCTAGCCCCCCCCCCTAGCCCCCCCTCCCCTGCTCACCCCCCCCCCCGCTCCCCCTCCGCACGCTCTGGGAACATCGTCAGCCATGGCCAATCCACTGCTGGACGAAGCCCTCCCCAATCCACCGCCGTCTCTTGCGATTCTGCTGAGTGACAGTCCACGGGTACCCCCTCGGTCTCGTTGCCATGGTCACCGTACCCTTTGTCTGGTTGCCGTGGTCACCGTACCCCCTCCGTTTCGTTACCGTGGTCACCGTACCCCCTCCGTTTCGTTGCCGTGGGTCACCACACCCCCTCTGTATCGTTGCCATGGTCACCGTACACCTCCATCTGGTTGCTGTGGTCACCGTACCCCCCCCCCCCCGTCTCGTTTCTGTGGTCATTGAACCCCTCCATCTCGTTGCTGTTGTCTCGTTGCCTTGGTCACCGTACCCCTCCCATGTCGTTACCTTGGTCACCGTACCCTTAGTCTCGTTGCCATGGCCACCGTACCCCCTCCATCTCGTTACCATGGTCACCGTACCCCCCCCCCCCCGTCTCGGTGTTGTGTGCAGAGCGCTGTGACGCGACGGGCGATTACTTCTGCGTGCAGGGCGCGTGCTTCAGCGTGGAGGGGCACGTGCACTGCAGGTGAGCCCCCACCGCAGCGGGGGGGGGGAGGAGAGAGGAGGGGGGAGGGGGGAGAAGGAAGGAGGAGGGGGAAAGGGGGAAGAGGAAGGGAGAAGGAGAAAGGAAGGAGGGGGCGAAGGGAAGAGGAGGGGGGGGGGGGAAGGGAAGAGGAGAGGGGGGGAGAGGAGGGGGGAAGTGGAGGAGGAAGGGGGGAGAATGAAGGAGGAGGAGGAATGGTTGGAGGAGAAAGGAATGGGGGGGGGGGGGGTTACATAATGCAAAGCATAAAAAAACGAAATGATGAACGAAGCAAAGTGCCGACTACACCGAGCATCTTTTTCCTCTGATCGTAAAAAAAGGAAGGGGAGGAGGAAGGGGGGAGGAGGAAGGGAGGAGGGGGGTGAAGGGTGGAGGAGGGGGGAAGAGGAGGGGGGTGGGGGGGAGGATGGTGGTGGGGGGAGGAGGGGGGGGAGGAGGAACGTCTGCACGTGGAGCAGCGTGGCGAGTGGAGGCCACTGCCGCCGAGTGCGGGGTCCAGATCGCCACACCGGCCGCCCGTGCCGAGCCGCCCTTACCGGAGTCACGACACGTCGCACGAGCGAATGCATTTCTCGAATTGAGCACCAGTTTCTATACTGGACCTTTGGGCAGGAGAGACGACGATGATGATGACGACGATGACGACGACGATGATGATGACGATGATGATGATGACGACGACGATGACGACGATGATGACGATGATGACGATGATAACGACGATGATGATGATGATAATGACGACGATGATGACAACGACGATGATGACGATGATGACGACGACGATGATGACGATGATGACGATCACGATGATGACGATCACGATGACGATGATGACGATGATGACGACAATAATGATGATGACGACGACGATGATGACGACGATGACGACGACGATGATGATGACGATGATGACGACGACGACGATGATGATGACGATGATAGGAGGAGAGCAGTGTGAAGGGGGAAGCAGCAGTTAAGAGAGAGTGAGTGTGACGTGCAGTGTGGTGAGCGAGTGGGTGATGGGGCGAGGCAGTGGTTGATTTTCATAAGCGAGGTTTTTTTGAGTTCGATCGCGTAGATATAAAGTGTCGTTCAACACGCCACCACCATCCGAGGGGTTTGCCATGTACACAAATCGTGCCGATTATTGACTAGTTTAGCACTAACCAGTTGCGTGTTGCAGAGTAAACCCACTACATTGACAATTCGAGTTGCTGTGACGTTTCGCCAGCAATTACAAAAACCATCGTCGTCGTAAAGCGACAGCCAATAAGTTGTGGAGAAAATGTGACGTCATCACTTGTGAACCAATCAGGTGCGACGACCAGAGTGCGGGGGGGGGGGGGGTAATGTATTCACATAAATTACTGTACCGCTCCGTCCCGTTTCTATAGTTACCGTACCGCTCCGTCCCGTTACTATAGCTACCGATACCG